>NW_022096632.1:0-42284 GCF_006542625.1 Nomascus leucogenys | reverse complement strand
TAGTGAATTTCTTAATTTTGTGTTCTAATTTGATTGTGCTGTGGTCCAAGAGACTTTATAATTTCAGTTATTTTCATTTGGTGAAAAGTGTTTTACTTCCAGTTATGTGATCAATTTTAGAGTAACTGCTGTGTGTTGATGAGAAGAATGTATATTCTATTGTTTTTGGGTGGAGAGTTTTGTAGATACCTGTTAGGTCCATTTGATCCAGAGCTGAGTTCAGTCCTGAATATCTGTTAATTTTCTGTCTTGATGATCTGTCTAATGTTGTCAGTGGGTGTTAAAGTCTCTCATTATTATTGTGTGGGAGTCTAAGTCTGCATTGTTTTATCATGATCCTTAGCTTCTTTCCATTGAGTTACAACATGGTCTTTAGGTCAGCGAAGTTTATTTTTATCCACATCCTGTCATTTTAGCCATCTCAGTCTCAGCCCACTTCTGAGCCCTTGGTGGAGAGGTGTTGTGGTCATTTGGAGGAAAAGGGGCACTCTGGGTTTTTGAGTTTTCAGGTTTTTTTGTGCTAATCCTTCTTTTTTTAAGAATTAAAAGAGGCAACATGAATTTTTTTTTTTCAAAGTTGAAACTGATGAATATCACTATCACTTAGTAAAGTTCAGGAGAAAAAATCAAGTTAGATATGCAAAAATGTGATATGAATGTGATAGGAGATGTTATTCTCTGAAGCTTAATTTCATCTGAAAGAAATGTAAGAGAAATAAAAAGCATTGTCAAATTCTTTCTTATCTTGTGGGTTTATCTAGCTTCAAGCTTTGAGGTTGCTGACCTTTAGATGGGGTTTTGGTTTTGTTGTGGTTGTTGTTTGCTGTTTGATTTTTTTTTTTAACACTCTACCACTCTTCTGTAGGGCTGCTGCAGTTTGCTGGTGTCTGCTCCAGATTGTAGTCACCTGGGTTTTTCCCATAGGTGGAATTATCACCTTTGAAAACTGCAAAACAGCACAGATGGCATCTTGCTTCTTCCTCTGGAAACTTTGTCCCAGGAGGGTACTAAACTTGTTACTGGCTTGAATGTATCTGTAGGAGGTGGCTGGTTACACTGCTTGGGAAAATCTCATGCAGTCGGGAGGAATGGGATCAGGGACATACTTAAACAATCTAACTGCTTTTTGGTGGAGCAGCTGTGCTCTATTGGGGATCCCTTCAGCCCCTGATCCATTAGGGCTCTCCAAGGCCCACAGGCTGGACCAGCTGAGATGCCTGAACAGTCATGGTGGCAGCATCTACCCCATGGACACTTAGACTCAGGGAGAAATTAGAACTCTGTCAGCTGTAGAACAGAGGCAGGTGTGGCTGGAGGCCCTGGCTGGGAGGACCCACCCCACAAGGAGCAGTGGATTGGGTCCTGCTTAAAGAAGCAGTCTGGCCACATTCTGGGAAAGCAGCTGTGCTGTGCTGGGGGTACCCTACCTATCCCGACCATTTGGACTCTCCAAAGCCCGCAGACCGAAACAGCTGAGTTGACCAAACAGCATAGATAGCAGCTTGGCCCTTTCCTGGGGTCTCTGTCCTGTCTCAGGCAGGCTCCACCTTGTTTCTTGTGGCTGGCTGGAATTCCAAGCCAGTGGGTCCTATCTTGTGAGTTGCCATGTAAGTGGGGCCTGCAGATTGATGCTGCTCAGCCCCCAGGATTAGCCCCCTTCCTAGGGTATGCACAGACCTTCTGCCTTGCCTGAGCTGCAGATACCTTTGCCAGGGATCCCGAGCCAGAATATGTAAAGTTCCTGGGTCTCTGTACATGTTCGAGCAGCTGCTCTGCGGAGACTCCACACAGCTGTGTGCATCAGACCCAAGGCGCTGGAGACACGGGCCTATAAGGGGACCTCCTGATCCACAGATTGCAAAGATCCACGGGAGAAGTGTGGTTTCCCGGGGCATGCAATCACTCACTGCTTCCCTCCACCGGGGGTGCGGTTCCCTTGGCTCTGTGTTGCTCCAGGGTGGACCGTTTCTCCACCCTGCTTTTCTTTTTTTTTTCTTTCCTATTTTGGCTGAGTTGTATTCAGTGGTGTATATACATATATATAAGCATTTTCTTTATCGACCCGATTGATGGGCATTGGCTGGTTTCGTTTTTTTTTTTTTTTTTTTTTTTTGAGACGGAGTCTCCCTCTGTGCCTGGGCTGGAGTGGGTTAATCTCGGCTCACTGCAAGCTCCGCCTCCCAGGTTCACGCCATTCTCCTGCCTCAGCCTTCCGAGTAGCTGGGACTACAGGAGCCGGCCACCACACCCGGTTAATTTTTTCTATTTTTTAGTAGAGACGGGGCTTCATCATGTTAGCCAGGATGGTCTCGATCTCCTGACCTCGTGATCCACCCGCCTCGGCCTCCCAAAGTGCTGGGATTACAGGCGTGGTCACCGCGCCCCCCACCCTGCTTTTCTTCATTCTCCATGGGTCAGGTTGTTTTCCTACATAGTCTCAATGTGAGTACGTGGATATCTCAGTTGAAGGTGCTGCATTCACTCGCCCCTCTTCCTCTCTGTGAGCGCCACAGACCACAGCTGCTTCCGATTGGCCATCTTGGGGCCCACTCATCAGTTGATGGGCACTTAGGTTGATTTTATATCTTTGCAATTGTGAATTGTGCTGTGATAAAAATATGTGTGCAGGTTTCTTTGATAATGACTTCTTTTTTTTAGGTGTGTACCCAGTAGTGGGATTTCTGGATGGAATGGTAGATCTACTTTGAGTTCCTTGTGAAATCTCTACACTGTTTTCTGCAGAGGTTGTACTAATTTACATTCCACCAGCAATGCCTAAACGTTTCCTTTTCACCACATTTACGCCAACACCTGCTGTTCTTTGACTATTGAATAATGACCATTCCCGCTGGGGTAAGGTGGGTGAGAAACTCAGCTGTTTTTCATTGTGGCTTTAAATTGCATTTCCCTGATAATTAGAGATGTGGAGCATTTTTCCCTGTTTATTAGTTATTTGTGTGTTTCTTTTGAGAAACGTCTATGCATGTTGTTTGCTCACTTTTTAATGGATTATTTGTGTTTTCTTTGATGATTTGTTTCAATTTCTTGTAGATTCTGGATCAATCAGTCCTTTGCCAGAGGCATAATTTGCAAATAGTTTCTCCCATTCTGTAGTTGTTTGTTTACTCTGATGATTTATTTTTTCTTTTCATTAGCTCCCACTGATTTATTTTTGCTTTTTTTGAATTTGCTTTTGGGGTCTTTGTTATAAGTTGTTTGCCTAGGCCAATGTCTAGAAGAGTTTTCCCGGGTTTTCTTCTAGAGTTTTGTTGTTTCAGGACCTAGATTTAAGTCTTGAATTCACCTTAAGTAAATTTTTGTGTATGATGAAAGATAGGGATCCAGTTTCCCTCTTCTGTGTGTGGCTATTCAATGTTCCCATCAGCATTTATTCAATAGGGTGTTATTTCCCCAGTTGATGTTTCTGATGCTTTGTCAAAATCAGTTGGCTTTATTTTTGTTTTCTCTATTTTGTTTCATTGGTCTATGGATCTACTTTTATGCCAATACCACATTGTTTGGCATAGCCTTTTGGGATACTTTGAAGTCCGGTAATGTGATGCCTCCATATTTTTCCTTTTCCTTAGGATGGCTTGGCTATCCTAGCTGTTTTTGGTTCCATATGAACTTTAGAATTTTTTTTCTAACTCTGCATAAAATGATGTTGTTATTTGGGAAGAAATTGCATCGAATCTGTAGTTTTCTTTGGGCTGCGTGGTTTTTTGTTTTAACAATACTGGTTTTTCTAATCCACGGGCATGGAAAGTATTTCTGTTCGTTTGTACCGTCTATTACTTCTTTCAGCAGTGCCTTGTAGTTCTCCTTGTTGGGTCTTTTACCTTCTTTTTTAAGTATATTCCCATATACATATGTAGCTACTGTAAGAGGGATCGAGTTTTTGATTTAATTCTCATCTTGGTTGTTGTTGGTGTATAGCAAGCTGTTAATTTGTGTGCATGACTTTTGTAACCTGAGATTTTACTGAATTTACCTAAGGTCTGGCTGTCTTTTGTAGGAGTGTTTAAGGTTTACTATGTATACCATCAGATCACCAGGCAATAGAGATAGTCTGACTTGCTTTTTTCCAATGTTAATACCTTTTATTTCTTCCTCTTGCCTGATGGCTTTAGCTAAGAATTTTGTGCTCATTTTATAGAAAAGTTTTAGTTTTATGCAAAATTGGGCAAAAATTAGAGAGTTCCCCTATATCCTTCCCCCACATATGCATAGCCTCCCTCCGGTATCAACTCCCTATCCCAGATTGTATGTGAGTTACAATCATTGAACCTACATTGATCTATTATTATAACTCAATGTCTGTAGCTTACATTAGTGTTCACTACGTTTTTGTTGTACATTCTATGGGTTTGGACAGATGCATCATGACAGGCATCCACAACCATAGTGTCCTATGAAATAGTTTCACTTCTCTAAATATCTTTTGTCTCTAGCTTCTCTATTCTTCTTTCAACACCAACCCCTTCCAACCATGGATCTCTGTATTTATTTATTGGTAAATCTTGTCTCCTGACATTTCATATTGTATATACTTCTTATGTACAACATGATGTATTATATACATTTTACAATGTCAAAATCTAGCTACTTTTTACACAGTTATTGTAGTTTGTAAGAACACTTCACATTCACTCAGCATTTTTCAAGAGCACGATATATTGTTAGGTGGAGTCACCACGCTGTAAAATAGATCTCTTGAATTTATTCCTCCCATGTGACTGAAATTTTGTATATTTTGACTGTCTCCTCAAATACCCCACCCCTGCCACCCCAACCCATGGTAACTACCATGCTACTGTCTACTTCTATAAGATCAATTTTTTAGATTCTACATAAGATTGAGGTCAAGTAGTATTTGTCTTTCTATGCCTTGCATATTTACATAGCATAACATAGCATAATGATCTCCAGGTTCATCTTTGTGTCCTTATTTTTTAGGCTATTCCTTAAGTAGCCTTAAAATATAAGAACACATAGATGAACCTGGAGATGTATTTTGTTGTGTATACATATCACATCTTCTTTATCCAGTCATCTTTTTTTGGACACTTATGTTGATTTTCTATGTTAGTTATAGTGCTGCAATAGACATGAGCATACAGATAGCTCTTCAGTATACTACTTTTATTTCCTCTGGATATATATTTAGCAGTATGGCATTGGTGGAACATATTGTAGCTCTATTTTTAGTTTTTGGAGGAACTGCCATACTAGTTTCTGTAGTGGTTGTACTAATTTGCATTCTCACCAACAGGGCAAGTGGTTTCCCTTTCTTCACAACTTCATCTACAATTGTTATCTCTTGACGTTTCATAACAGTTATGCTAAGGGTGTGATGCAATATTTATTTTGGTTGTAATTTGCATTTCTGTGATGGTTAGTGATGTGGAGCATTTTTCCATACACCCACTGGTCATACCTTTCTGTCTTTTTTCAATAAATGTCTCTTTAGGTCTTTTGGTTATTTTTATTTTGGATTTTGTTTCTCCTATTGAGTTGTTGAATTTCTTAGGTATTTTGGAAATTTATTCCCATCAGATATATGGTGGTGCAAATATTTTTTCCATTCTGCTGGTTGTCTCTTTCACTCTGTTGGATTGTTTCCTTTGTTATGCAGAAACTTGTTAGATATTTCCTTTTGTCGACTTTTGCTTTTTGGTCTGTGTTTTTGGGTTATATCTAAAAGATCACTGGCCTTCCAAAAGGCATTGGGGGATGTTTTTCCCTATCGTTTCTTGTAGTAGGTCATAGTTGAGGGTCCTGCTCTAAAGTTTGAAAGAGATTTTAGTGTATTTTTTCCAATGCTAGAGAAAAGGGTGTAATTATTATTTTGCACGTGGATATCTAGTTTCCTGTCACCATTGAATTGAAAAGACAGTCATTTCTTCATTGTTGTTGTGTCACCTTGGTTGTAAACTCAGTTGGCTGTACATGTGTGGGATTGACTTCTGTGGCTCTACTCTGTTCCAGTGGTCTAAGGTGTCTGTTTTTAAGCCAGTGTTATTCTGCTTGGGTTACTATAATTTTATAGCATACTTTGAAGTGAGGAAAGCACAGATCTTTTTATTTCTCTGCAGTTGCCCTATGACCTCACTACTCAGAGAAAATGTCAAAGGTTATGATTTTTCACTTTTTTTTGAACAGAGTTTCACTCTTGTTGCCCATGCTGGTGTGCAATGGTGCGATCTTGGCTCACCGCAACCTCCACCTCCTAGGTTCAAGCATTCTCCTACCTCAGCCTCCCGAGTAGCTGGGATTATATGGCATGCGCCACCCATGCCCAGCTAATTTTTTTTTTTTTTTTTTTTTTTAGTAGAGACAGGGTTCTCCATGTTGGCCAGCTGGTCTTGAACTCCCAACCTCAGGTGATACCGCCTGCCTCTGCCTCCCAAAGTGATGGGATTACCGGCATGAACACCATGCCTGGCCCAAATTTGCACTTTTTAAATTTTATACTGTTAGGGCCAGAGCGATGATGACTAAGCTCCATCCCATGCCACCTGAACACAGGAAGTTTCATTTGATTATTTTACTATTACATTGTTCCCATTTTTCTTACATTCAGAGTAAAATGGAATTTGATGGAATTATATGTCAGTTGTAATTAGAAAAAGTGTTTTATTTTAATGAAAATTTAATGCTTAAATCTTATAATCATAGAATTTTCTCTTTAATTTTTGCATTTTAAACACCATAATATAAAATTAAAAATATTGTGAGAATCTTACGTACTATAAATTACATGTCAGATGTATTTTTCTTTCTCAGAAGGACAAGAGAGAGAATCAGTATCTTACCTTAGCTATAAAAATTAGTTTACAGTAAAAACCGATTCTTCAGAGCTGAAAGGCATGGAAATGAGTGCAGAGACTAGACAGTGTTTCTAGGGTCTGTTTCTCTCTGAAGTTTTCCATGCAGCTTCTAGAATACTTTACCATTTTAAATATTATCAAAGGGCCCCCCCGACATAAACAATCTTGGTAGCAATGTGAATGAAGTCATTTTAGACAACAACTTTGGTGTGTAATTTAATTCATTCTTGCAAAAAGTCAGAAAATAGTCAGTGGATGACAAATGAAAATTCAATTTCATTCATTCAAATTTCATTCATTCAAAATCAATTCCAGTCTCTGCTCACAGGACACAGCCTCTGGATAGACTACCATAAGGGAAATAGTTTCTGGAGGCTTCACCTATTGAAATCAAGCAGCAAGCAGAAAGCTAAGACATTGCAGCTCCAGGCTTCAGTATGAAAAACACATGTCCTTGGAAGAGGGTTTTCCTCTGAAAGTAGCGTCCTGTCCCCAGGACGCTTTTGGACCCACACAACTTTTTTCTTTCAGGTAGAAAGAAACAGAAAAATGTGTCTATTGCCCCAGAAGCACAAATATTTAGTCAAAGTAATTATGAAAGAAGCTGCTGCCTTTCATCTAGATCGAGATCAATGAAACAGTTGGGAGAAAGACGTTAAAATTGTAGGTCAATTCAGCCTAGACTAAAACACAGAAGGTGCAGGGCACAGGCAGTCCTGTCATAGAAACAGTGGATTCAGTCCTTTTGTCCTTTAAGAACCAGGCCTTTCTATCTAGACTGGGCCCAGAAGAAGGACAATTATTTTGTACTAGATGTTGAAGTGGCCCTTGGATTTTCATCTGTGAACAGCCTCCTTCCCAATGCTTGGGCTGCAGCGGGCATCTGATCCCCATCTTCCACCACACCGAGGGCTGCTTGCTACCACCTCCCTGAATAAGGCCCTGGTTATTCCAGTCATGGGGCCATAACCATGACGATGTTCTAGAATCTGACCTGCCAGGACGACTGCATTAGAAACTTCTAATAAGTGTCTCCTCTTTGCCTACCCACAAACAGACCCACACTGGCGTTTCTGGCCCTCCTGTAATGTGAAGTGACGTGGATAGAGAGTCTTTCACTTTTTAGAAAGTAGAGGGGATGTATTTTCATAGCAAACTAGCAGGAACAAGCCCAGGGAGACAGGAAAGCATTGAAACCATGTGGCTGCATATAGAAAATTTCAAAGTGGGGTCTCATCTACTGTTTGATCAAGAGCGAAAAATATCATCGAGTTCCATCAAGAAGAAATGTATTTGCTTGTAAATAGTCTAATGAGGCATTCTCCAAACAAAAGAGCCAAATGTATTGACCAATTGATGTAGAGTTGAAGGCTGAAACTGCTCACTGAGACATTTCCACTCAACACTAAGCATTAGACCCTCAAAGGCAGAATAAAAGTTTACGAATAAAAGCAAATAGAACACAGTCACTACCGTGATTTCTGCTTATGTTTCCACTCCCAATCATAGTTCTTAGCTACTTTGGACCCCATGGGGAAAAGAAACCAGAACGGAATAAAACTTCTAACATCAGAACTTACCAGTAACTGAAAGAAGAGAAAACAAAAAACAAAAAACAAACAGAAGGAAGCCCTCTAGAGTGCAAGGTATCCCAGGAGAGTGAGCCCTTAAGTACCCGCTCCACGGAGGCGCAGGCCAGGCTGGCATGTCTCTGGGCGGAAATGTCACGTGTCCTGGCATGGATGGCACACAGGGGTGTCTTCAAAGAGGCGCACCAGTAGGCCTCGCTGGCTCCTGCAGGGCGCTGAGTGGCTGCGCTCTGGAAGCGCAGGCCCGGCTGAGGCCTGGGCGATCTCGCCGCACCAGGTACTGGACGTGCAGCTTGCGCAGAAGCAGCTGAGTGACTCTGGTACTTTCTGATTTTGTAAGCGTCAGGGTGCCAGGCCTGTAGGCCGTGGGGCTTCTTGATCCCTCCTGTAGGCGGCGCCCTCTTGCCGGCAGCTGGGTGGCCAGGGGCTTTCTGGGGGCCTCCCAGGTGGTGGCTTTGTGAGTGTTTCTGCTTGATGTCTGCTTGGTGCAGGGCCGGGCCTCTCCCCTGTCCTTTGGGCTGAGCCTGGACCAGCTGCAGGCGGCTCTGGCATCAGGACGAGGCGGTGGGTTTGTGGACAGGATTCAGAGAGCCTGTGACTTGAGATCCGTGCAGAAGATGCACCTCACGCTTAGCCCCTTTCAATCCAGCCTAGACTACCTGCTCACAGGTCTGCGGGGTCAGAGGTCAGGATGCTCATCACCCTGGGGCCTGGGCTTCCGAGGTCTACACACCGCAGTGGGAATCTCCTGCAGCTAGTCTTGCTCTGTGGCTCAACAAAGTTTGAGCTTATAAATTTGCTGTGTGATTGCATTAGAGCCACCTGGCTAGCTTCCATTGCACTCATTGCTTCACGAGATTTTTAACCTAATGAGAATGAGCTGTCCCCATCCCACCCTACAAAGTAGCTGGTCAGGGCTGAGGCTGTCCTGGGGTAAGGGGATGACATGCCCAGGTGTCAGCCAAAGGATCTCTGCATCATCCTGAGGTGGGAGGCAGGGCAAGAAGCACCAATGAGGTTCTCCCCCTCCCCCCTCCCCCCACAGTGGAAGCTTATCAAGGTCTATGGGTTGTGCCACACCCAAGGGTGGTGTTACCTCCATTGTATTTACGGGTTCACAGATTTGTAACCTAATCAAGGTATGAAAAACTAAGTTCATGGGTCCTCCAACACTCAAAAGAGGGAAGATATCTGGAGTATGCGTTATGGGATGGATCATAGGTGGTGGTTCATACGGTTTTGCTGTCACCACCCAAATTCATCTTGAATTGTAATCCCTGTAGTCCCCATACTCCCCATGTCAAGGAGACACCAGTGGAGGTAACTGAATCATGGGGCAGTTCCAGTTTCCCCCATGCTGTTCTTGGGATAGTGAGTGGGGTTCTCACAAGATCTAATGGTTTTATAAGGGACTCTTCCCTCTCACTCTTGGCACTTCTCTCCTGCCGCCTTGTGAAGAAGGACGTGTTTGCTTCCCCCTCCTGCCATGATTGTAAGTTTCCTGAGCCTCCCCAGCCATCAGAACAGTGAGTCAATTAAACCTCTTTTCTTTATAAATTATCCAGTCTCAGATATTTCTTTATAACAGTGTGACAACAGGCTAATACTGTGGTCATCCAGAATTCTGCCTGCAACAGAGATTCTGACAGTTCATATTTTATGATAATAATGGAAATATTTATAAAAAAAATGTTTTAATAAAGTTGTATCTTAGGCAGTTGATGAGCATGAAGTTGTTTTATCAGGTGCTCTGATGTACAAGCACCAGGAAAGGAATGTGAAAATCTAAGTAGCCACTCCTCTAGCTGACATTTCTCTCTGGCAGGGATGTTCCTGGGGCATTATTCTCTGCTAAAGAAACACATATTGGAAACTGCAGAGAGGCTTATGGGGAAAGCGGAAGCTTTCTGATAAAATGATCCTGTGTGAATATCACTGATGCTCTTCTTGGCTCCTCCTCAGTCTTGGACCTGGATGTGATTGGCTGGGTGAGCCATCTTTCCATGCCCAGGATGAAATGACAGAGAAGCCATTCCTGACCTTATTGAGCCATTTATGTGAGTTAACAGGTGATACCTCAGATGGGTTCATGAGAACAAAATTCCTGTTTCAATCCATCTTACACTTTTCTGACACTTGTAGCAGAAAACAACACTCATCCATATAATGCATGCCCTTCACAGACAAGCAATTTTGTGAGATCCATAGTAACAAAATAAGTAACACCATTACAATTTGTATGTTATTATGTCTTTAATAATAATTATTTGATTGAAAAGAATGTATTATTAAAAAAAATCCCATGGCATTAGCTCCAAGTTTTATAAATAAAATATAGAAAGATAATGAATATGGTCTACAGAGAGGGTGAGTATAGATAAATTGTTAGAAATAAGAGTAACAATATATATAATAGTGTAATGAGTGATAATGATTGAGTGTTAGGCATAAGTTGAAGAGTATTAAATTGTGTAGTCTAGAGGGACTGAAATGTTGGCTGGGTGGCATCCCAATGTCATTTTATTACTGTGTGCTGAGCCATATTAGGACTTCTGTGTTGCACTGAGGGTGTTATATGGTATGCATGACAGTCTCAATTCTTTCTGAGATTTTCATGCTGGTATGGACCCATCATCATACCTGTGGCCCTAAGGCCTATATATGAGTCAACATCTTACAGTTGGGGCGGGTCCAGATAAAGAGAATCATCACCTTTCTCCATGCTGGGTTTATAACGAAGTACCCATTCCAACTGTGGCCAGATGTTACATATGAGAGTCGCCAATTCCAACCATAAACTGCATTCATGTGTGAAATCAGGACCTCACCAGTGGGTTCTGTTTATATGTGAGGGTGAAAATCAAAATGTCAGGGGGGTGCAGGGGTTGCAACGAGAAACAAATTTCACCTGTGGCTGGGCCCTGTGATGAGACTCTGTCCCACCTGAGGGCTTTATGTAATATGGAGAGAGTGGATGATCTGAACGAGGAGACCAAGGGTTTTTTTTCATTTCCCTAAGTGTAGGTAGGAGAAGCAGGATCTCTCTATTGGCTGGTTTGACATATGAAAGTCATCATTGGCACCTGTAGTTGTGCTCCAAGATACATGTCACAATTACACCTGCATATAGGAAGAGAGCAGGAGAGTAAAATCAGTTGGACGCTGGGCCAGGGATTGTCATCTCCCTGAGAACAGGAACCAGGCAACAGAGTCACATACCTGAATGCTCAGCATGGGTATGTTGCAATCCACTCCTTAAGTTAGGACCCAGGCAGCAGAGTCACATCACCTGGGTGCTGGCTTCAGTGATATACCAGAATCCCATCTGTGAGCTGGACACAGGAAACAGAGCTAAAATACTCGGGAGCTGGGCAGAGATGTATGTCACAATCCCACCTGTAGAAAGTGACAGGGATGAGATGAACAACTCCACACATGTCCAATTCCATGTATGAGAATTTGTATGTTGGGCCTAAGTACACCAGTCCCAATCTCAACAGTGAACTGGATCATAAATGAATCTTCTCTGGCTGACCGGTCCCATTAGGAGAGTTACAGTCTCGCAGATGTAATGAATTTGGTTGGAGTCACCCACCTACCTGTGGACAAGATCAATATATGAGAGTCAATTTTCTTTCTTTCTTTCTTCTCTTTCTTTCTTTCTTCTTTCTTTTTTCTTTCTTTCTTTCTTTCTTTCTTTCTTTCTTTCTTCTTTCTTTCTTCTTTTTTTTTTCTTTCTTTCTGCTTTCATCTTCTCTCTTCTATTCTTTCTTCTCTTTCTTTCTTTCTTTCTATCTTTCTTTCTCTGTTCTTTCTTTTCTTTCTTTCTTTCTTTCTTTCTTTCTTTCTTTCTTTCTTTCTTCTTTGCTTTCTTTTTTTTTTCCTCCCTTGAGACAGAGTCTCACTCTATCACCAGGCTGGAGTGCAGTGGGACAATCTCGGCTCTCTGCAACCTCTGCCTCCTGGGTTCAAGCGACTTCCTGCCTCAGTTCCTGAGTAGCTGGGATTACAGTACATGCCACCATGCCCAGCTAATTTTGCATTTTTAGTAGAGATGGAGTGGCCAGGGGCAGTGTCCCATGCCAGTAATCCCAGAACTTTGGGAGGTCGAAGTGGTGGATCACTCGAGATCAGGAGTTTGACACCAGTCTAATCAATATGGTGAAACCCCGTCTCTGCCAAAAATATAAAAATTAGCTGGGCATGTGGCATGAGCCTGTAGTCCCAGCTACTCAGGAAGCTGAGACAAAAAAATTGTTTGAAACTGGGAGGCAGAGGTTGCAGTAAGCCTAGATGGTTCCACTGCACTCCAGTCTGGGTGACAGAGCAAGACTCTGTCTCAAAATAATAATAATAAATAAATAGTAGAGAGACGGGGTTTGCCATGTTGGCCAGGATGGTCTTGATCTCCTGACCTCGTGATCTGCCTGCCTCGGCCTCCCAAAGTGCTGTGATTACAGGGTGAGCCACCGCGTCCGGCCGGTTGTGCTCATTTTTGAGGATGATAGCTCTTATTGTTACCAGAGTGTGCATGAGTGTTACAATTTCACCTGTTTGCTGGGCCCTGTTAGGACACTATGTACCTCCTGTGGGCCTGTACAGTGTGCATTAAACATCATCCACTCTGAGGTCTTCATGCTGACATGAACCTATGATATTACCTGTGGCCATAAGCCCAGGTATGAGAGTCAGCATCTCTCCAGCTGGCTGGATCCAGACAAGAGGATCTTTATTTGGCTGTTACCTGGGTCAGAAATAAGTCACTATCCCAACTGTGACTGATGTTCACATATGATAGTTACAATTCCAACTGTGACTGCATTCAGGTATGAGATTTAGACCTCCCTAATCAACTCTGTTCCTGTGTAAGAATGACAATTCTGATGATTGGTGGGTGTGCATACAGAGAACACAATCTCACCTGTGTTCTGGGCCCTGTGATGACACTGTACCAACTGAGTGCTTTACATGGTATGCAAGAGTGCTTATTTCCTCTGACCTCATAGTAAAAGAAGACTCATAATTTTGCACGTTTTGTTATGCCTGGCTATGAGACAAAGTATCTCTCCTATTGGTTGGTTTAAGGTATGAATGTCATGTGACAATCTCACACTTGGGTAGTCAGCAAGCAGGAGGGTCTCATCACCTGGGTTTGTGTCAGGGATATGTCACAGTCTCCCCTGAGGACAGGACAAGGCAAGAGAGTCACATCCCTAGGTGTTCTGCCAGGGATATGTTCTGCTCCTCTTGAAAACACGACACATGCGACAGAGTCACCTCACCTGAGTTCTGGGCCCAGCGATGTCACAATTTTCCCTGTGAACTAAGCGCTGGCAGGAGAAACACATCACCTGTTTGCTGGGCCCAGAAATATGCTACATTTTCTTGTGAGCAGAGCTCAGGCAGAAATGGGGGATCACATTTTCTAGTTGATAAATGCGGAGCTATGTCACAAGGCCCCCATAGTCATGGCCTTGGCAGAAGCTTCCTATTGTCTAGGCGATTGGCCCAGTGATACATCACGATAGCTAAATTATGCAGGGCCAAGGCAAAGAGGAAAGTCGCATCACCTAAGCGTGAACAAAAAGATATGTCATAATGCCATGTGGAAATGGCCCATGCAGGTGAGTCACATTACCTAGGTGTTGGACCCAGTGATATGTCACAATACACAATATATGCAGGGCCCAGCCAAGAGGGAGAGTCAAGTCCCCCAGGTGCTGGGTCCGGTGATACATTGTAATCTCTCTTTGGTCAGAGCCCCAGCAGTAGAAGAAACTCACATCACCTCGATGCTGAAGTCAGCCACATGTCACAATACACCTGAGAAATGAGCCCAGGCAAAGAGTCACATCATTTAGGTGAGAGGCCCATAGATATTTTGCAATGCCTCCTGTGGGTAGCGCTCAGTAAAAGTCACATAACTTAGAGTCTGTCCCCAGCGATTGTAAGAATCCCAGCTGTGAACAGCCACCAGGCAGGACAAGAGAGTCCCATCACCTGGGTGATTAGTGCACAGATATGTCACAATGCCCCCTGTAGGCAAAGCCTAGACAAGAGTTACATCACCTGGGTGTTGGACCCAGCAATATGTCAGAATGGCTCGTGCGGGCAAAGCACAGGAGAGAGTCACATAACAAATTGCCAGGACCAGTGTTAGGTCATGATATCCATTATGGGCAGTGACAAGACAGGAGAATAGAAGGATATTAACTATTAATTAGATGACAGATTCAGGGATATATCACAATCTCATCTGTGGGCTACACCCAGGCAAAAAGTCAATCACTAAGTGCTGGCTAGAGGTGTACTTCAGAATCTCACCTGCAGGAAGGTCCATGGATGAGATTAACATCCCACATAAGTGCCGGTTCTAGGTATGAGAGTCAACACTTCCGGTATGTTGCATCTAAATGCATAAGTCACAATCTCAATGGAGGAATGGGTTTTTTCCATGAAAGCCTTAATCCCTTTTGAAAACTGAGTTATCTTAATGTAGTCACAGCCTCACAAGTGTTTTGGATCTTGGTCAGGGAGTCACAGACTCACTTGCGGACAATATCCACATATAAGAGCAAATTTTCCAACTTTTGACTGCCTCTGAGTGTGAGTTTCAGAACATCAATTATGGTCCATGTTCGTGTGGGAGAATGACAATTTTGACAGATGGCTGGGCTCAGGCAGAAGACTTTCATCCTGCAGGTGTTGAGATAAAGGATACATCAAAATACCCAAAATATGCTGGGTGCAGGCAAAAGAAGAGGCTCACATTAGCTGGTTGCTAGGTCCAGTTATATGTCACCACCTCTCTTTTGGCAGGGCTAAGGAAAAAGAGGAGAGTCAGAGGTAAATAAATGTCATAATGTCCCTGTGAGTAGGGCCTATGCATAAGAGTTGCATCACCTAGTCATTGAACCCAGCCATATATTGTAATACACAATGTATACAAGGCCCAGGAAAGAAGGAGAGTAATATCACATAGGTACTGGGTCCAGAATATGTCACAATATCCCCTGAGGGGAGGCTCCAGGCAACAGGGTAACATTACCTAAGTGAAGCGCCCAGAGAGATGGTTCAATGCCCCTGGTTGGTAGGACTTTGAAAAAGGAGAGTTACATAACCTAGGAGCTAGACCTAGCTATGTGTCACATTCGTCTCCAAGATGGAGCCCAGACATGAGAGAAAAGTCACATGATGTAGTACTGGGCAAAGTAATATGTCACAATCCTTATGTGAGCAGTCCCTAGGAAGAAGTAGAGAGTCACATAGTCTAGATGATGGGCCCAGAGGTATTTGACGATGACTCCTGTAGGTAAGGACCAGGCAGAAGAATCACATCACCCGTGTGCTGTGCCCAGTTATAAGTCCCACTTCCTTCTGTGGGCATGACCCAGGCAGGGAGAAGAGTCACATCATCCCTGTGCTAGACCCAGAGATGGTCACAATCTCTCTTATGGGCAATGCTCAGGTAAGAGAGGAGAGTCACTTCAAATAGGTGATGGACCCAGAGGTATTTTACAATGCCTTCTGTGAGCTCGATCCAGAGAGAAGATCACATCAACATCAACTTGGTGCTAAGCCCAGCAACATGTCACAATCCCTTCTGTGTAAAGGACCAGGCAGGAGAAGAGAATCACATTACCGGCTGATGAGCACAGAGATATCTCACAATGCCCCTGTAAGACAGGGCCCAGGAAGGGGAGTTACATCGCCTGAGTAGTGGACCCAGCAACATACCACAGTGTCCAATATGGGCAGCGCACAAGCCGGAGAGTCACAGAACCTGGGTGAGAGGCCAAGCTATATATCACAACGCTTCCTGTGGGCAGCACCAAGGCAGAAGAGGAGACTCACATCACCTGGGTGCAAGGTCCAGCGATATGTCAAAATGCTCACTGTGGGCAGTGCCAGTGAAGGAGAATAGAGTTACACCCTCAATGCGCTGGATCCAGCAATATGTTAATATCCCATCTGTGGGCTGGGTCCATGCAAGACCGTCAAGCCACTCAGGTGCTAGGCACTGGCAAATTTCACAATGAAAGCTGCAGAATGGTCCAGGAATTAGATTAACAATGCCACAGCTGTCTCAGTTGTAGGCATGACATTCAACACCTCCTGTATGTTGGGTCAAAGCCCAAGAATAATCATCTCAACACCAGACTGGATTTGTGCATGAGAGCCTCCATTCCTCTGCAGACTGACCTGTGTTCCTGTGAGAGGATGACAATAGTTACTGTTGGCTGGGTGTGCATATGAGTGTCACAATCTCACCTGTGTGCTCGGCCCAGTTAGCACACTCTGTGTACTACCCAATGGCCCTATACAGTATGAATGAGAGTTGTAATCAACTTTGAGACCTTCCTAATGGTAGGGACCCATGATCGACTTGTAGCATTAAGCCCAGGTGTCAGAGTCAACATCAGTTACAATTAACTAGGTTAGGATAGGAGAGTCTTCCCTTGCCTATGAGCTGAGTTTAGAAATGAGCCACCATTTCAACTCCGGTTGAATGTTTATATATGAACATGGGCCTAGCACCAAGGTGATGTGCGTCTTTGGCCTGGACACTTTAAGCAGGAGGCGATGTGACATATCTCTGGGCCTATCAACTATTTGATGTGACCTTCCTTTTTTACCTGAGCTGTCCCCATAAAAGAGATGTGACATATGTCTAGACGAAGCACCTGGGTGATGTGACTCTCCTTTTTTGACTGAGCCCTGTGTATTTGGGTATTCTGACTTATCCCTGGAACTAATATCTAGAATATAACAAGATCCAGCATGGGCCCTGCCTAAAAGTTTCTTGTGACAAATTTCTACGTGAATCACCTTGGAGATTTGACTCTTCTCTCTTACCTGAGCTTTGCCCATAAGAGAGATTGTTAAGTACCTCTGCAGCAAGCACCTAAATGCTGTGGCTCTACTTCCCTGCCGGTGTCATGCTCACAGATGAAAGCGTGGCTTATCGCTGTGTCCAGCACACCAGTTATGTGATTATGCTGCCTGATCTCTGCTCACAGGAGCCATTGTGACATATTCCTGGGCCGAGAAACTATTTAATACGACTCTCCTCAATGACCTTAACTTTGTGCATGGGATAAATTGTGACATATCTTTGGATCCAGCACCTAGGTGATGCGACTCTCCCTTTCTGCATGGGCTATGCCCACAGGAAGGAGGCTGACTTATTGCCGTGTTGACAGCTGATGTGATATCTCTGTTCTTGTCTTCTTAGTTTTAAGAATTTAAACAAGAAACACAAAGAAAAAAAATGCAGCATAATTTAATGGAAAAAAAATATTTGAAAGTTAAGTGCAGAATACAGTACACGGTGAGAGATATACTCCAGGGCGGGCTGCTCATAAGAGTGAGACAGTGTGGATTGTCGCTGAAGAAACCCCTTATGGGAGTTTTACATTCTTATTAATAAGGAGAGGGGAAGAGGAGCTGCTAGTAAGCATGTCCTGAGTGGTCTTCTGGGTACACATGCGCAGTAGCTGTACATGCTTGTTCATGTGTTGCATGTCTTGTTAGCATCTTAGATCTCCACCCAGGAGTGTATTTCTGTTTGTTTGTTTGAGACAGAGTCTCGCCGTGTTGCCCAGGCTGGAGTGCAGTGGTGTGATCTCTGCTCACTGCAACCTCCGCCTCCTGAGTTCAAACCATGCTCATGCCTCGGCCTCCTGAGTAGCTGGGATTACAGGCATGCACCACCATACCCTGCTAATTTTTGTATTTTTAGTTGAGACGAGGTTTCACTATGTTGGCCGGTCTAGTCTCGAGCTTCTGGTTTGAAGTGATCCATCCTCCTCAGCCTGCCAAAGTGCTGAGGGTACAGGTGTGAGCCACCGTGCCCGGCTGGGGGGTGTATTTTTTGCTATTAAAATAAGCAAAACTTAAGTTTGAGGACAGGTAAAATCAAAATGCACATGCTTTCTAGAACAGAAAGTCCTTAATAAGGATTGCTTTGCTTGAATAAGCCCAATTGCAATGCGAATGCTAAGGCTCATTGTGTTGGCTGTACAGTCAGCACGGTTTCTGTATCCCGAGATCATGGTCATTTTCTGGACTATCTATTCTGTCTCAATTTCACCCTAAGAGATTTTAGGGCCATAATCATATTTGAGGTTGAGGGGTTAGGCCATTTTTTTCTGGAGCTGTTTCCTGCTGAGTGGGTGTTATTTCTGCCTAGCCTGCGCGTTAAAGTTTCCCCTGTGTGATCTAACAGGGTGTAAACCATGTTGTTCATGGGACCAGAGGGCAAGATATTGGCAGCCAAAGGTTGAAAGCCTCGCAAAACCATCACGCAAACATGGAGTTGCCGCAAGCAAGAGAGCAGGAAATCAGTTAACATTTCAAACAAAATTGGAAGAAAAGCAAAAGCTGAAAGTATGATAATGATTGGTACTATTAAAGAGAGCCAGGCAGGCAATGGACGTTGCTTTCATGTTCCCATGGAATTTCCTAGGGATTCAGCTTTGTCTGCCTGGGTGATGATATTATTAATCTTTTCTTGGACTAAACCAGACTGAATGATCTCAAAAACAGCATTCTTCTTCTAGATATAAACATGCTCCTCTTTGCCCGGCTGGGAGAAGATCCCAGGCTCTTTGGTTTTGTCGGACTGCAGTGGCCATGGAGTCCCGACGTTGTTGAACTATATTGAGGCCTCTGCTGCTTGTGGGACCCATGAGGTTTTCTGAGATAGTTTCTACTGGATTCCCGAGGCTCCACCTTATGGTGACATTTGTGCTGCAAAGGAATTCTGCATTAAAATGGTGAAAGCAGCAAAAGTTTTAAGTCTTTTCTATTTTTTGGCAATAAGCAAAAGTTTTGTGCAGCTACGTGGTCAGCAGTCATTGGGTCCATCTATGGATGGAGAAGTTGAATGGTGGTCACAGTTAGAGCCTGGAAGGCTTCACTAAATGCACTGAAGTTCTCTGAGAGCCATCAGAGCTGTTGCTTACATTGGATTAGATCATTGAGAAGAGAACAAGCACTCTGATGGTGCTCTCTCCATTTGAGACTTTCTGTAAGGGGAGCAATTCCTCTGGCCCTGCACGGTGTGAAGCTCCACTGCGAGTAACTACAGCTGGGCTGGTCTCTATTGTACCTGGCAAAGGCTGATAGAGAGGAGCATAAGGAGGAGGTGAAACAAGCTTAGATTCTACAGAAGACTCTGATAGTGTGGGGACGCTGGGGATTCTAAAGGAGGTGTGGGCCCCTGAAGGCCCCTGTCTGGAGCTGGTGTTGGGCTGTGGGGTCTGGGTCCCTTCCCCTAATAAGAGATGATCTTCAATGCTTCTGAGGGGCTTTCTGGCTTACAGGCTGTAGCCCACAGGTGCTGCATAGAGCTGGGTTTTGTTGTCAGGCCAGAAAGGCTTGCACATAGGATACTTCAGACCATTTTCCGTGATTTCCACAGAAAAGTTCTAGCCGTAGGATGGAGTTAAAGTTCACAGTCTCATTCTCCAGCCATGTTTTCTCAGCTAATCTGTTTGCAGGCTAAATAGTGTTACAAAAGAAGATAAGTTTTTTCTTTTTTTTTTTTTTTTTGGTTCATCTAGCCAAAAGCTGTTTCAATTTTTAAATATACATCCTGGGGATGTTTCAGTGACAGTAGAGGAAGCGGCTCCCACGGTGCCGAGAGAATCTTGCAACGTCAGAACATGTACTAAAGTCCAGGAGGCCATGGGCATCACAATGGGACAAGTGGAACCACCAAGGTGTCCAGCGCATCCCCTCGAGATCCCATTAACTGAAGCTCTAGGAGGTCATAGGCATTTGCCATACACCGTCCTAGCTCTCACCAGCGGTGAACATCTCCAGCCCTACCAAGATGACCCCCGCTTCTGGCTGGGGGGCAGATGTCTGGCTGACAAGCCTCTCCCTAATTTACTGGTTTGCCATTTATGATGCCCAATTACAACACCTGCAATGCTCAGATTCAAACCCCACGGCCGGGCACCTACCTCACTGTGCGTCTTTTGTTCAGCAAAGAAAACCTGTTGAAGAACAATTTCAAGGAGCTGGGAAATGCATAAAGCCTGAAGGGACAGGGTTCTCTTAATATTCCACTCAAAACTAAACAAAACAAAATTCTAAACAGAAAACCTGACCAGAAAATAAAGTACAATAGCCACTAGGTGGCGATCGAGTATTGCTGAAGGGACAGCAAACGATAAGCTGAGTCTGAACTGTGGCCAGAAAGATGTGAAACTAAGCAGCAAAGTAGCCCGAATATGAAATGTTGAGACAAACCCATGCGGTTAGTGTATTTATGGCTAGTACAGACGCAGCAGCCAAAAGGAGAGCGGACATGTATTCTCCCTCTAGAGAATACAGGTGACTTAAACACGTTTCCCCCAGAACTTTAGTGAAACAGCGCTGGAACAAGCAGCGATAGTTAACCAGGTAGTCTGGAACTGCCATAGTATTCACTGTAAGTAAAGGAAAACTGAAATTAATGAAGAGGACAAACCTCTCTCTGGGCCATGGCACCAAAAATGTTGATGGCTGATGTAATACCTTGGTTCTTCTTAGTTTAAAAGAATTTAAACAAGAGACACACAGCAAAAGAAGTACAGCAAAATTTATTGCACACAAAAAAGAAAAGAATACGTTCAACATTAACTGCAGAATAGACGGTACAGTCTGAGAAAGAGATTCCAGGGCAGCCTGCTCATAAGAGTGAGACAGCATTAATTGTTGCTGGAGAAACACTCCTGGGAGTTTTACATGATTATTCATAAGAAGGTGGAAAGAAGTGTTATAGTAAGCATGTTTTGAGTGGCCTTGTGGGTACACACATGCAGTAGCTGTATATATTTGTGCATATATTGCATGTCTCATTAGCATGCAATGACATTCCACCCAAGAATGTGTTTTTACTATTAAAATGAGCAAAGGTTCATTTTGAGGACAGATAAAATCAAAATGCACATGATCTCTAGAAGTAAAAGTCCCTTCAGAAGATAGTGGGTTTCAAACGACCCCAAGTGCTCCACAACTTAAAAATCGCTTCCACAAAGCTGGAACACTATCTGTTCCTGAGGGATCAGGTCCCATTTGTGGCTCTGAGACACTGGCAAGTCAGGCCTGACTTGAGATGAGACTATTGATTTCAAGTGTAAAATGCCTAGTCAGCAGCTTCAGGTTGCATTTTGGAGCTTGTCCACTTAAATGGGTTGATGAAAATGGTTCACAAGACTCATGCCTTGGAAATGGGGTTTTCTCATTTGCTCTTAGCAGATTTTCTGCAACCCAATAATTAACCTTCCTGATGCCTCGACTTTCACATTCGTGAAAAAGGCGCCATTGAGAGTGACGTTTCCAGGAAGGCACAGCCCTTGTCAGCCCCTGCAGAGCTACGAAGCTGTTCACAAGCAGGCCAGGTGGAAGATGTCTCTAAAAAGCGATTGAGCACGCTCTCTGGCTAGAGAAAAAAGAAGGCTGCGGCACAATGGACAGTGTCTCAGACATCAGGACAGTTTCCACAGCAGTTTAGGAAAGAAGGCAGCGCCCTGGGCTCCAGAAGGTACAATGCTCTGGAAGGAACCCTGGCTGCAGCTGAAAGAGGAACCTGAGAAGCATAGAGCCAATCGGCTGAGGACAACCCTCCCGATTTGGGCAAAGGTAAGGTGTCTTCGTAGGGTAATACCCTCCTCAACGCTCAGCCCAGACCTGCCCTCCAGGTCCACCTCTGTACTCACTGTCCGTGTCAAAGAGTCGGCATAGCATAAGAACTCAGCAGTGCTTTGGACACTGGGAAGTCCACACTGCTCTGTCCCTCCCTCCAGGGCTATGCACCCTGGATCCTGGTACATAATGGGATTATAGTTCTAAAGCCTACCAACAAACAGGCTGAGAGCAGTTAACAGACTACAGCTCCCAGCGTATTATGTGGGGCGTGTACCACTTTGCCCCTTCTTCCAGGGCTATGCCTCATCCCAGAGACTGGCGCATGCTGGGATTGTAGTCCTGTAGCCCTTTGACCAAAGGCCTGGGAGTGTTTATGAGAATACATCTCCCAGCAAGCCTAGGGAGGCGCACACAACCCCGTCTCTTCCTCCAGTGACACTCATTGTCCCTGAGACAGGTGCATGCTAAGATTGTAGTCCTGAAGCTCTGCGACCAAAGGGGTGGGAGTGTTTATGAGCATATATCTCCCAGTAAGCCTAAGAAGATGCACACAGCCCCGCCTCTTTTCCCCTGACGCGCACTGTCTCTGACCCCAGTGCATACTGGGATGGTAGTCCTGCAGCCCTGTGACGAAAGTTCTGGGAGTCTTTATGAAACTACATGTCCCAGGAAGCAGAAGGAGGCGTCCACAGCCTAGTCTTTTCCTCTAGTAGTGCGCACTGTCCCTGAGCCGGGTGCATGCTGGGATTGTAGTCCTGCAGCCCGGTGATGAAAGGTCTGGGAGTGTTTATTAGACTACATCTCTTACCAAGCCCAGCGAGACGCGCACAACCCTGCTTCTTTCTCCAGTGACGCGCACTTTCCCTGAGCCTGGTGCATGCTAGGATTGTAGCGCTGCAGCACTGTGACCAAAGGACTATGAGTGTTTATGAGACTGCATCTCCCACCAAGCCCAGAGAGGCGTGTAGAGCCTCGCCTCTTCCTCCACTGATTAGCGCACGCTCCCTGAGCCCCATGCATGCTGGGATTGTAGTGCTGCAGCCCTGTGACCAAAGGGCTGGGAGTGTTTATGAGAATACATCTCCAAAAAAGCATAGCGAGAAGAGCACAGGTCCACCTCTTCCTCCAGTGACGCGTGCTGTCCCTGAGCAAGGTGTATGCTGGAATTGTAGTCCTGAAGCCCTGTGACCAAAGGGCTGGGAGAAATAATGAGACTACATCTCCCAGAAAGCACAGCAAGGCGCTCACACCCCTTTCTCTTCCTCCAGTGAGGCAGACTGTCCTGGTGCCTGGTGCAGGCTGGAATTGTAGTCCTACAGTGATGTGATGAAAGGGCTGGGAGTGTTTATGAGACTACCTCTCCCAGCAAGCCCAGCGAGGCACGCACAGACCTGCCTCTTCCTCCATTGACTTGCACACTCTCCCTGAGCCCGATGTATGCTGAAATTGTAGTGCTGCAGCCCTGTGGCCAAAGGACTACAGTGGTTATGGGACTGCATCTCCCAGCAAGCCCAGCAAGGCAAGCACAGATCCACGTGTTCCTCCAGTGACACACACTGTCCCTGAACTCACTGCATGCTGGGATTGTAGTCCTGCAGCCCTATGACCAAAGGGCCAAGAGTGTTTATAGACTACATCTGCCAGAAAACCTAGCGAGACACACAGGCCCCACAGCTTTTCCCAGTGACGCATACTGTTTTGATCCCGATACATACTGGGATTGTAGTCCTGCAGCCCTGTGACGAAAGGTCTGAGAGTCTTTAAGAAACTACATCTCCCAGGAAGTGCAGCAAGGTGCGCACAACCTTCCCCTCATTCTCCAGTGAAGGGGAACGTCCGTGAGCCCCAAGCATGCTGGGATTGTAGTCTTATAGCACTATGAGCAAAGGGCAGGGAGAGGGCAGGAGACTACATCTCCCAGAAAACGTAGGGAGAGGCACACAGCCCCTCATCTTTCCCAGTGACGCAACCTTTTTTTATCCCGATGCATTCTGGGATTGTAGTCCTGCAGCTCTGTGACAAAAGGGCTGAGTCTTTATGAAACTACATCTCCCAGCAAGCGCAGCGAGGTGCGCACAACCTTCCCCTCATTCACCAGTGACGCGGCCTGTCCATGAGCCCCAAGCATGCTGGGATTGTAGTCTTATAGCACTATGACCAAAGGGCAGGGAGAGGCCATGAGACTACATCTCCCTGGAAGCCCAGCAAGGTGCACACTGCCCTGCCTCTTTCTCCTTAGACTAGCGCACTGTCACTGAGCTGGGTGCATACTAGGAATGTAGTCCTGCATCCCTGTGAGAAAAGGGCTGGGAGTGTTTATGAGAATACATCTCCCAGTACTCCCAGGAGGTGCACACAGCCCTGCCTCTTCCTGCAGTGACCGGCGCACTGTCCCTGAGCTGGGTGCATGCTGGGATTGCAGTCCTGCGCTCTATGACCAAAGGGCTAGGAGTGTTAATGAGACTACATCTCCCAAAAAAGCATAGCGAGAAGCGCACAGCCCTCCCTCTTCCTCCAGTGACGTGCGCGCTCCCTGAGCCCAGTGCATGCTGGAGCTGGAAGTCCAGTCCTTCAGCCCTGTGACGAACGGGCTGGGAGGGTTTATGAGAATACATCTCCCAGCAAGCCCAGCGAGTAGCAAATAACCCTGCCTCTTCGTCCAGGGACGCGCAATTTCCTTGAGCCCGGTGCTGGCTAGGATTGTAGTCCTGCAGCCCTGCGACCAAAGGGGTGGGAGTCTTTATGATAATGCATATCCCACCAAGCCCAGCGAGCCGTGGACAATCCCGCCTCATCCTCCAGTAACGGGCAGTATCCTTGATCTTGGTGCATACTGGGATCGTAGTTCTGCAGCCCTGTAATAAAAGGTCTGGGTGACTTTATGAAACTACATCTCCCAGCAGGCCAAAGGAGGCGCACAAAGCTTTGCCTCTTCGTCCAGGCACACGCACTGTCCCTGATCCTGTTTTTGATCCCGATACTGTTTTTGATCCTGATACATACTGGGATTGTAGTCCTGCAGCCCTGTGACAAAAGGTCTGAGAGTCTTTATGAAACTACATCTCCCAGGAAGCGCAGCAAGTTGCGCACAACCTTCCCCTCATTCTCCAGTGAAGGGTAATGTCCGTGAGCCCCAAGCATGCTGGGATTGTAGTCTTATAGCACTGTGAGCAAAGGGCAGGGTTTATGAGAATACATCTCCCAGCAAGCCCAGCGAGTAACAAATAACCCCGCCTCTTCCTCCCGTGCATGACGGGAATGTAGTCCTGCAGCCCTGTGACAAAAGGGCTGGGAGTGTTTATTAGACCGCATCTCTCAGCAAGAAAAGCCAGGCCTGCACAGCCCCGCCGTTTCCTCCAGTGACGCGCACTGTTCACTAAGGAGTGCTCATGAGATAACATTTTCCAGCAAGCCCAGCGAGTCATGCACAGATATACCACTTCCTCTAGTGACGTGCACTGTCCCTGATTCCGTTGTATGTTGGGATTGTGGTGCTGCAATCCTGTGATCAAGGGGCTGGGAGTCTTTATAAGACTACATCTCCCAGCAAGCCCAAGAGGTGCTCACAGCCATGCACCCCCCTCGTGCCCCACTTTTCCTTCAGTGCCGTGCACTGTCCCATGAACCTGGTGCATGCTGGAATTATCCTGTTGCGGGATTCAGGAGGACCAGAGAGATCTCGGGTTGAAACAGGAGAATCTTTATTGAGTGCACTCAGGACCAGCTGACTCACGTGAAAAAGACTGGGCTTGGAACAAAGACAGCACCTGACTTTTATACACACTTCACAAAAGGGGGTGGGCTGGCTTGAAGCAAACTTACAGTGGCGTGAAAGCAGGAATACAGAGGCAGGAAAAAGACATGATTGCACATGACTGTTGCCAAGCAACCCACATGTCCATTATCTAGGTTTCCCGGGCATTGGCTTATCCTATAACCCTCACTATGGTGAGCTGCAGTTCAGCCTACTCAGGCTTCTCATGACTTTCAGTGTACTTCTTAGATAAAACAGAATACTTGAAGTCACTAATTACCGAGAACAAGAATCTATAAACTCATTCCATAAAACAAAGGAAATTTGTTTTTCTTTTCCCTGTGTTGGGGGAGTGTTGGGAGAGCCTCCAGCGCACATTAGATAATATTACCAAGACTTTTCCTGGGTCTGGGCTGTGCCTATTGCTGCCTCTGGGACAAGTCAGCCTAATACAAGAAAACTTATTTCAATTTCCTTCCTTAGTCCCGCAGCCCTGTGATCAAAGGACTGGGAGTGCACAGTTACACATATGTTCACTTGTCATGAGACTGTTTTCCTTTACCCCCATGAGAATACTTATAATAGCTTCTTTCAAATCTTATCTACTGATTAGAGCATCTTGCACTTCTTGAGAATAGTTTCTATTGTCTGCTTTTTATCTTGTGAATCGATTACATTTTCATGCTTCTTCACGTATCTCATGAATTTTTAAATTGTGTAATAGGAACTACAGGGACTCTGGATTCTGTTGTATTTCTTTGAAAACTATTATTTTAAGAGGGAGTTAGTTTGAATAGATTTAAACCCCAATCCTTATCTATTCTACAGTGGCATAGCTAAAATCTTCAGTTCTTCTAAACAGTGTGCGTTTCTATATAGCAAAATATAGTATTTTATTAAGCTTTATTATAATTATCTGTGAAATAGTTATTCAACGAACTAGTCTACTTCATTATTACTGGAAGCCAGAACATCAGTTGTGTTCACTTTTTGGATTTTATATAAGTGAAATTATATAATATGTATACTTTTACATCTACTTTCTTCTATTCAACTTTATATTTATGATATTAATTCATGCTGTTGCAGATAGCTATAGCTTGGTTATTTAAAAAATATTTTTTACATTGTGGTAAAGTATATATAAAATTAACCATTTTAGCTAATTTAAGTGTGCAGCTGAGAAAAATTAACTACACTCACATTGTTTTGCAACTATTATTCCCATTCATAGGGACCTTCTTTCAAATTCCAAAACCAAAATTCAATGCACATTAAATAAAAGCTCCCTGTGACTCCCCCTCCAGCTCCTAGGAACCACTCTTCTACTTGGGTTGCCAGAATTTAACTACTGTAAGTATCTCATAAGTGGAATGATACAGTATTTGTCCATTTATGACTGGCTCATGTCACTTTGCACATTGTCCTTAAGGTTCGTGCATGACGTACTATGTGTCAGAATTTCCTTATTTTACATAACTGAACAATATTCCAATGTATTTATAAATCACATTTTATCTATTTATTCATTGATGATAATTCAGACAACACGGGTAATTCAAAAACCTTTTGGGTGATGTGAGTAATGCTGCTGTGAACCTAGGTGTACGTGTATTATTTTGTGTCTTTGCTTTCACATCTTTTGCTACATACCAAGATGTGAAATTGCGGAATCATATGGTGATTTTATGTGTAAATTTTTTAGTTACTATGCTGTTATTTTATAGCAGCTGCAGCATTTTACATTTCCACCAACAGCGTACAAGGGTTCTAATTACTCCACGTCCTCACCAACACACAAGTGTTGTTTTGATTTTCTGTTTTGTTTTGTTTTCTTTTGGTAGTAGCTATGCTGATGTGTATTAAGTGATATATCATTTGGGGTTATATTTGCATTTTACTAACGATTAATTTTGTTGAGCACCTTTTCATGGACTTATTACCCACTTCACATAATTTTTAGAGAAGTGTCTAAGTATTTCACCCATATTTTAAACAAGTAGTTTGTTTTATTATTGCTGAATTGTTCTTTTTATATTCTGGATAGAGTCCTATTTATCTATTTGTCTTTAGTTCCTTGTGTTTTTGGTGTCCTGTTAAAAAAAAATCACTGCCAAATCCAGTGTTATGACATGTTTTACCTACATTTCATACTAAGAATTTTGTAGTTTTAGCTCTTACATTTAGGTTTTTGATCCCGTTAGTTAATTTTTTCTTATCGTATAAGTTAAGGGTCCAGCTTCACTCTTTCACATGTGGGTACCCAATTTCTCCAGCACTAATTGTTGTAAAGGCAGTTCATTTCCCATAAAAATCATTTGACCATATATATGAGGGTTTGTTTATATTGGCTTTCTATATTACTCCATTAGTCTATTTGTAGCATCCTATTTTGGAATTTTGTAGTACGTTTTGAAATCATTAAGTGTGACTTCTATAACTTTGGTATTTTTTTAAATTATTTTTGCAATTTAGGGCCCCTTGAGATTCCCCATAAACTTAAAAATTGATTTTTTTATATCTACACAAAAGTAATTGGCATTTTACTTCTTGGTTACTTCCTAAGTATTTTATTCTTTTGATGGTATTGTAAATTGAATTGTTTTCAGAGTTTCCTTCTCATATTATTCATATTACTACATAAAACAGTTTTTTATGTTGATTTTGTATGCTACTATTCTGCTGAATTTGTTAGTTTTAATATTTTTTGTGTGGAATCTTTAAGATTTTCTACATAAAAGAACATATTTTCTGTACAAATTTTGATGCAGTTTATTTCATTGTCTTTTTAAATTTCTCTGAATGAAACTTGTAATACTCTGTTGAATAAAAGTGGCTGGCAAGAGCAGACATTCTGTCTGTCTTCTGAGCTTAGAGGAAAGAATTTTGGTCTTTTCCTCTAGAACATGTTGTTTGCTGTGAGTTTTTATATGTGAATTTTACAAAGATGATTTTCTTTTATTCATAATTTATTGTGTTTTATTATAAAATATTTTGAATTTTGTAAAATACATTTTCTGTATTAATGAGATAAAGTTTTCTAAAAATTTTGTTAATGTGGCATATGCATTGATTAATTTTCATATGCTAAAACTTTTGTTAAGAAAGGCTAGCTAGGTGAACCAGTGAGACTGGA
Organism: Nomascus leucogenys; assembly: GCF_006542625.1. Taxonomy (NCBI): domain Eukaryota; kingdom Metazoa; phylum Chordata; class Mammalia; order Primates; family Hylobatidae; genus Nomascus; species Nomascus leucogenys. The sequence continues at coordinate 13,334 of NW_022096632.1, read as the reverse complement.
AAAAGAATAAAGAAATCTATACTGGTTGTGATCAATTAGTTGTAAACACCACTGCACTGAAACCAGCCAAATGCTAAAACTTCCTTGCATTCCAATAATAAATTCCCCTTGGTCGTGGGGTGTAATCTTGCTAGTATACTGCTGAATGTATTTAGCTAGGGTGTTGCTGAGTAGTTTTGCATCCATGTTCATAAGGGATATTAGTCTATGTGTTTTTGTAGTCTCTTTGTCTGGCTTTAGTATGAGGTAATGCTGGCACCATGGAATAAGTTTGGAACTGCTCTCTTCAGTTTTTTGGTAGACTTTGGAAAGGATTTTTCTTCTTTAAATGCTTGATCTAAATCACTAGTGAAGCCAACAAAACAAGGGCTTTTCTTCATGAAGAGGTGTTTAATTACAGATTCCATTTCCTTAGCAGATTTTTATCTATTCAGATTTTGTATTTCTTTGTAATCAAGTCTTGTATAACTAGGAATCTGCCCACTTTATCTAGGTTTTCCAATTTATCATCCTATCATAGTTCACAGTACACTTTTTAAAACATTTATTTCTTCGAATTAGTATTAATGTCCCACTTTCATTTCTCATTTTAGTATGTGAATATGCTGTTAATTTTTTGTGTGTGTAGCTGAAAGTTTGCCAATTGTTAATTTTCTGAATAACTGAGAATGAACTTTTGTTTTTTGGAATTCTGTTGTTTGTATAATCTCTATTGCATTTATCTCTGCTAAAATTTTTAATATTTTCCTCTTTCTCTTTGCTTTGCATCTAATTTGGTGTTTTTTTCTAATTTGCTAGGTGATAAAGTTATTATTTATTTGAAATCTTTGTTCTTTTTAAATGTATTTTAGCTGCAAACTTTTCATCTTAGCACTGTTTTTGCTGTTTCCCATAACTTTTGATATGTTTTGTTTCCATTTTTCTTCCTCTGTAAGTATGTTCTACTTCCTCTGGGATTTCTTCCTTTACTTATTGGTTGTTTAAGGGCATGTTGTTTCATTTATACAATTTTGTAAACTTTCTAGCGTTTCATCTGTTATTGATTTAATCTGAGATCCACTATACAGCCCATCCTGGAGAGCTCTCCATGTGCATTTGAGAAGAGTGTGAACTCTCTTTTGTTGGATGGAGTATATCGTATATATCTGTTAGTTCAACTTGGTTCATTGAGTTAGTCAAGTCCTCTATTTCCTAATTTATCATCTATCTCATTTTTCTATTCATTACTCAGAGTGGAGTATTAACATCTTCAACTATTATTTTAGACCTGCCTATTTGTCCCTTTAATTCTGTCAACTTATGCTTTCTATATCTAAATGTTTTATTATTAGGTATGTAAGTGTTTAAACTATTTATATCTTCCTCCCAAATGGGCATTCTATGCCTATATAATGTCTTATTGTCTCTTGTAACTTTTTAAGTCTATTTTGTCTGCTATTAATACAGTCATCCCCAGTCTCTTTTTCATACTATTGGTATAAAATAATTATATTCTTCCTTTTTTTATAACCCTGAAGTCCTGTGGAAAGCTAAAAGCAGCATTACTTAATTTAAAAAGTGGAGAAATCTTAAATCGATAGCTTAATGTTTGTAAAAGCATTTAAATGGAAATGAACTACCCAGTCCACCAGGAACAAAGGATATCAGTTGGGTCTAAGAATAATCATGCCAAAAAGCTCTAGGAGGAAAAGCTGCTGGGAATGAGGACTGTGATAATGGTCTTCGGGATCAAGAAGAAAATGGGGAAATGGGGATGCTCAGGATCAGGTACACGCTTAGCCAAAGGCCCACAAAACCCTAAGCTCTCACCTCTGTATTTTAAACTCTGCACAAGTAGAAAGTAGAGGCGTAAGGAGAGTTGTAACTTTATGCTGATTGGTAAAGGCGTGCTCCAACACACATACATAGATCCCAGGTGAAAAAATCAGAGATTTATTTTTAGTGAGAGTTACAAAATCTGGAGTCTTACTTTCCAATTTAGGTTTAGTGAAAATATTTGGGGAGATTTGCATTGATCAATTCATCCTGAGGTCAAGAAAATCTGTATTTTGTCATTTAGAGCCTCCAGTAAAGGATTAGCCTCCACCTAGAGGTTTTCTTTGGCCTTTTGGACTCAGAGCCATCTTGACACTACTACTGGTTATGCTGATTTGAAAGTCAGTTAAGAGCTTGCTACAGAACTCCTGACAAACTAAGTTTGACCTATAGCGGGCTAGGGCATCCCCAGCTGGTTGAAATTTTGTGCCTCCTTCTATCGTCTGAAGCAAAGCTGCTGTCTCTGTGGGGCCCCCAATTGACTGAGCATTTCCTATATGACTGGTCCTGGTTCACAGATGAGTCAGGAAAGCTGAAACCTCATGATGTCCACTGGGCTGCTGTGGCTGTTTAACCTGTGCCAGCCATACAGAACCTGAAATGAGTGGTTGCTCCTCTCAAAGGTCAGAACTCAGGGTTTGGGGTAATTGCCCATATTCTGTCTGTTTGGTTATCTATAATGGAAACTGTAGACTGTCCGAATGTCTTTTGGGCTACAAACCAGAAACAATCTAAGATGCTGATCTAACTGGGCCACTCATCTAGAAGTCCATGGTAAGTGTTTGTTTTCTAGAGAGTAACCACAATCAAGCTGCACATTGAAACTAAATCTGTGTCTAATGCAGAGTCTAATACTGCAAGCCAGACTTGGGGTTGCTGGTGAAAGTTGACCTATTTGTCCCATCGTTGAACAATTCCTAGACCATACCTAGCAGAATAACCAGAAGTGGACTTTTAGCCCACTTCTTGAAATATCAGTCACCACTCTTGACATCTTCAGCATAACAGTCAGCTGACTCCAGCCATACCATGTGTCCCTTGAAGCTAATCTGTCCCACCTTTAAGGCTTTTCAGACCAAATGAGCTCTGACATTTTGGCATTTATCACCACATCTACTAAAACCGGCCAACTCTATGATATTCCCTCCTTTTCCACACATGTTGGTTAGATAATTTGTTGATTAGGTATGCTCTTCTCTAAAAGGGGATTATCTGTTCCTGACTGCCTCCAAGATAAGGATGAAATGGTTGGGGGATCTAGGAATCTATTTCTCAAATTTGGAATTTCATGCTAATAATTCCTGGGTGAAATGTGTCTTTCTTTCCCATAACTGCAATTCTAGGCCAGCCTGGCTTGTGTACCCTCTGAGTTGCATCCCAGCCTAGTAGCAGTTATGGGACTCCAACTTAGTTCTGGTTAAGTTTTATGTAAATATTCTTGTCTCTATTTTACCTGGCTCTACTAGATATAATGTCTAGAAAAAAGTAGAGGGCGACTAGAATAAAGGTGAGATTATAGGTACCGGAATGAGACACTGAATCTGTGGAGGTAGAGGGAAAACAACCTGGAATCTGGGGAATGAACATCTTAGACCTCGGAAGCTATGGGAAATGGTGGGACATTAACAACTTTTTTTCTTTCTGAATAACCCCTTGTGTGGCCCACAAAAGAGTCTGGGAATACTATTAGTTTGACCAGACGGTAAAGCAGAGGCTGTGGATTCAGCTCCTTTTGGTCCCTCACATTACTCTTAAGAATCCTTTGAGACTATTCTATCTCTCTGTGATGTAGGCATAAAACTCTAGTGGACAGTGTGCATTCTCGGTGCCCAAGGTTCAAGGACACAGTTTTTCAGATGATGGACAACCATTGCTTTTTCCTGAAGAGACTTAGTACCCTGTGGCTGAGCTTAAGCGGGACTCCAAGCAGCATTGATTGCATTTTCTTCTTCCTCTATGAACTGGGATTTCTCCTTCTGTTTTTCTACTACCTAGAGATGAATCTGTATTTGTCAATATTTAGGTAAATCAGAGACATAAATCAGGTAAGGAACAGTAGACACAGCTTCTAGCATAGCTGGACTCTTGCCTATTTCTCTTCTCACTTTATGACATCAATTATATTGGCACAGAGAGATACTCTTCGGTGGTGTCTTTCAGGAGCAATTAGAGAAGCATACTTCTAGAGAAGCTGGTAGGACAGGGCAGGAGGGCCAGTGAGGATCAAAGCTTCTGTCCAAATTTTTGAGCCTAGCTGTGTGTGCCAGATGAATCCAGGAAAGATCCCAGATCCCTGGAAGGGATTATTAAGAGAGGATCCATTAGATTAGAACGCTAGGGTGGGTGTTCATCCGTCACCTTCTGAGTGGGATTTTCAGGGTTAAGTCTGTGGCAGGGCTGCAGAGAAACGCTCGCCTGGGAAAGCCTCTGATCATGGGCAACATAGGTGGCTCCGGCACAGGCAGAAGTCCTCTATTTGAGGAACATCATACGCGTGTGGATGTGTCTGTGCTCTTCCTCAGCAGAGCACCATTGACTGAATGATTGTTTGAGAATTACACATAAAGAGCCCTATATTATTTGGAATTTAGTAAATTTTGGAACAGAAACAAACAATATTACCTACTTTCAAATTGAATAACAGCATGAGCAACTTCCAGGAAAACGTCACAGGAGGAAACTCCGGGGCCTTGCTCATCCCCGGAAACCTTGAACATCCTGATACAAGCTCTAGGGTTAAACTTATCAACACTTAGTTTTTTAGCATATAGATTTTTATTTATAAAAAAAATTTTCTTTGGACCTTTATTTTGTTATATGCCATGAAGAATAAATCATTAATTTCCTTTTTGATAAGAACAACACATTTTTACACCTCATGTATTAGTGATGCCATCCTCCATGTAGTTTTTGTTGCTATGGCCTGAATGTTTATGTCCCCTTTCAAATTCCTATGTGGATAATTTTAGGCATGTGGCCTTTGGGGAAGTGGTGAAGCCAAGAGTTCTTCATCTTCATGAATGGAATCAGTGCTCTTTCAAAGGAAGTTGAAGGGAATGCCCTTGTCCCGTGTGCAAGATGGTACCATCTATGGGGAACAGGGCTCTCACCATCTACTAAATTTGCTGCGGCCTTGATCTTGCACTTTCCAGCCTCCATAACTGTGAAAAATACATTTCTGTTATTTATCCTTTACCCAGTCTAAAGTATTTTGTTATAACAGCCTGGATGCACTATGACACTTTCTTAGGCACTATGATTTATTTCTGAATTTTTGGTTTCAGTGACCTGTGAGTTTTTTAATCAATCAAGATTTTTCACAGGGCTTGTCAGTCTTGTTTTTTTTTTTTTTTTCGGAGTTTTCTTGTCTATTGTTACTTGTGTTTTCATCTATATAATATTTTAAGGCCGGGTGTGGTGGCTCACGCTTGTAATCCCAGCACTTTGGGAGGCCGAGGCGGGTGGATCACGAGGTCAGGAGATCGAGACCACGGTGAAACCCCGTCTCTACTAAAAATACAAAAAAAAAATTAGCCGGGCGTGGTGGCGGGCGCCTGTAGTCCCAGCTACTCGGAGAGGCTGAGGCAGGAGAATGGCATGAACCCGGGAGGCGGAGCTTGCAGTGAGCCGAGATTGCGCCACTGCACTCCAGCCTGGGCGACAGAGCGAGACTCCATCTCAAAAAAAAAAAAGGAAAAAAAAATAATAATAATAATATTTTATAGTAACGTGTACTTCCAATATTTAATGGTATCTGTATAGGAACAAAATTGAATTTATAAATAAACTTAAGGACAACTGATGTTGATAAAACTGAGTTTTTCTGCCTAAGAATATGATACAAACTGTCTATTTGCTTATGTCTACATTCAGATATTTCATAAACTTTCTATGTTTTTTCTCATATTCTGTACACATTTTTGTAATATTTATTCCAGTTTATTTTATTCTGCTGAAAAGTCATTTGAGACACAATGAAATTGTAAAGTGTTTATTTGAGTAACAGCAATTGATAAATTATAAAATACCAGGCCAAAAGATATTTAGTGCTTCACTGACAGTGTAAGAAGCAAGTATTTATTGGAAAAATGTAGAAACAAAGAAATCATTTGATTGGTGGTAGCACAACTTTTTTTATTGTTTTTTGTTTGTCTGTTTACCTTGTTGGACAGTTTCTATTTATATAAGGTTGTTGGCTACTCTTGATTGGTTGAGCTTCATTTCTCTTTTTTAAATAGGCAGCTACAAGAAATAATTTAAGTTTTGCTTGTATTTGCAAATCAAGCAAGGTTAAGGTCACTTATGAGACCTAACTAATTTTGTCTGCTCAGAGATTATTGAGAGATGATCCCCATTTTAATTTTCTTTAACAAATTTTCTGTACTTTTATTTTCCATCCAAACTGTAAGTTATAAATTATTATTCTTGTACATAGGTAGGTCCATGTTGTGTGTGCTTTGAAGACATGTCCTGCTTTCAAACTCATTTGTATTATGTTATTATTGAATTTGCCCCATTTATTGGAATTATAAAGTGCAATGTCCCAACTACAAGAGGTATGAGTTCTGAGGAGATCACAGTAAAGATGAATCAGAAGTGAAAACAGTTCTCCAACCCACACATGCAGTAAAAACAAATTTCACATGTATACAATGAATAATTATCTAAAATTTAAAATACCCTGAAAACATTGTTTATCTCATTACTATGTAATATGGAAATTACAAGACAAAAAAACCCAAAGATTTATTTTTAAAATAGAAATGAAGCTCTTTATATGATGAAATAGTCCATAATTTAAATGTAAAAAGCCAATAGGAAATATATGAAATAAAATAAAATTATATGTAAAAGTGACAATGCCTGTATTAGATTTATCAATATCTTACAATAAAATAAGTTGAAACCTACAAAATAGAAGAAACTTTAAAATTAGGCAAATATTACGAGCCAGGTGAAGAATAAATACATATGTCAATAAGCATTTAATGTATTTTGTCTTAGATTTTATATGAAATAATAAAAAGTAAACAAACCAATAGCATGGTAGTTTCACCCTGATTGATTCAAACTGAAAAAATATTACTATTTCTCCATTAGAAGTTGGATTTATGGATTGGCCTTATCCTGCATTCAAGGCACTTTGGCCAGGACCCAACACTCATTGCCAAGAGTCAGCAGGCTAGAAGTTTGCTTTTAAGATGTTCCCCGGCCTGCGACCAAGACACTTCGTCCTGACTACTTCTTCAACTCTGACATAGGTTTTCCTGATATAAATGCAAACCCAGCTCTCTACCTACCAAGCATCTACGTGGCTAGAGCTGCAAATTGAGCATTTAGGCACTAGGCAAGAGGTCTTCCCAGGTTTCCAAGCAGACTTTCTAGAATTTCCCACAAATACTGACGTTGTCTTTTTCAGACCCCATCTCCCAAAGAGAATCAGAGAGGTGGTCTGGAAGCCATTTAGAATCTCCAGCCTCCAACCTAGTAACAATGGACTTGGCTATAAAGAGGCAACCTACTGACCTCAAAGACAGCAGCCCAGATTCTGGGCATTGAATTCCTGCCTCCTCATGAAAGATCTCATCTGAGTCACATCAAAGCCCACACTCTTCTTCAACGTTCACCTTCCAGACACGTTCCAAAACAGCCCCTCAGAATTGTCTTGAGATGAAACAAAAGGTGATGAAGCTCCAGGTTTGGAATGCTTGCCTCGTTCCTCCCTCCTGAGAAGTCTACACCTGCTGGTTAGAGCTCTCACACCTTAGGGAGCCCGGCCTCTCAGAGCACATCCTCTAACAGCACCTCCCGGCCTTTTCCTCCATGGAGGACAGTGCCCAGGAATTACAGGGAATACATGGCCTCCACTCTCACGTGACTTGATTGACTGATGAACTGTTGTCGGAGGAGGAAAAATATGCAGGGAACAGCCTGGGTTTTTGAATCCCTGTTTCCCCAGCTATGATGCCTGTGCAAATGGCGGGAGAATCCCCAAGTATTATTGGGTGGTAGACAGACACTGCCTAATGAAATTAAGTAAATGTAAGGTGACTTGAAAGGGAATTTATCATATGTCATATACAAAATTTAAGTTAGTGAACTTTATTTAAAAACAGTCACAATTTGTAAGGGCAATAAAATATAATTTTAACAGGAAGCTATGAAAATTATCGGCACTTGCTATGTAAATGAGTGAGTTTGGGGTAACTAACTGAAGGTCATGAGCTTGATATCTGCTACTTAATTTCCTAAGACATTTACTTGGAAATGGTTGTCATTTTTGCTCTCACTATATGAAAGTTTTTGCTTTCAAAGGGCATTTCTATGAAAGAAAAAGCAGAAATTTTGCCAATTTCGGTTATTAAAACAATAAAATTCGTTGGTTTCTTATTCTTAACCAAATGCTCCTAAAGATGGCATATAGTACCCATGCTTTGATCTTTTTTTTTCCCACCTTAGGTCAACTGCTTTTCATTTTATTCATCAAACTGTATTTACTGAAGATAGACACTGCGGTCGTCATGTACCTTATGGATTTGTACTTTGTTAGAAATATGAATTCTCAGGCCGAGTATATTGGCTCACCCCTGTAATCCCAGCACTTTGCGAGGCCGAAGCAGGTGGATCACCTGAGGTCAGGAGTTCAAGACCAGCCTGGCCAACATGGCGAAACACCATCTCTCTACTATTTACAGTTCACATTGTACCTTGCAATGAATATACATTTTATCCAAAAAGCCTAAAAAATAATGAAATTGGGGGTGGGGGCATGGATGGAAGTATAGCTAAAACAAAAATGACACATGACTAGTAGCTGCTAAAACTGGGTGACTGGTCTGTTATACTTTTTTTGTATTTTGTATACGTTTTTAATGTTGTGTAATAAAACACTTGTACAAAATGACAAAGTTTATCTACACTTAGCTCTTAAGATCTTGTTTACCTTTGGGAAGGAGAAAGTGTCAAGGCATGAACAAATCTGATTCTTAGATACACAAGTGTACTTATTTAGTAATAATTCATCAAGCACTCCATAAATGTTTTGTGCCTGTATTGTTGTATGCATGTTATACATCAATAAAAATTTAAAGAGTACATATTTGCATGACTATCTTAAATTAACATTTTAGAATAATAGTAATATTTTGTTTTATTTTAAAGTGGGACATGTTCACTCAGGACATCATCAGGTGTTTATTAATGTTCCAAGTTATTTATTTATGTTTTAACTTTTGGGTGAGCCCCTCTGGGTCTTTTAATTTTTACCTCAACACAGTAAGTAACATGGTTTTAACTTTTTGGAATGCAGCTTTGTTTTCAGCAAGCTTCTCCCGGAAGAATGACGCTCACCCAGGCCGGGGCACACAGCACAGTGACCCGTGAACAGGATGCACTGAGCACACACGGCACTGGGTGAATCAGGAACAGAGCGAGCAGCAGAGCCTGGGTCTGCAAAATATACTTTGTAGGAAAAGCAGGTAAAATTGAAAGGTCACAATTCGGCAGCAAACGTTTTCACATTCATCTGAGAAATCATTTCTAACGAAAGCTGTTGGTTAATGCCATGGTTTTGTGGCTTGCCTACACATTGTAATCACTTGCACAACTTTAAACCGTATTTGTTTCAGATCCAGCTTCAAGGATTCTGATAGAATTGATCGGTTACAACTTGGGTTTAAGGGATTTTGAAAGTTTTCCTCCCCGCAGCTGATTCTGTTGAGCCAAGGGTAAGAAGCGCTGGATAGGGGTGAGGGATGCTTTAGCTGTGAGAGACTTCCATGTACACTTCAGGATTTGCCCCATCGCATATCTGGAGTTCGGGGTCTTAGAAAACATTCTTGCCATGTTAAAAATTAAAGGATGGCTTCAATACCTACTTAGCTGTTTGGCTACATTGCAGAAAAAGAAAATGCCTTTCCAGATATCAGTTTTTTGAGACAGGGTTTTGCTCTGTCAGCCAGGCTGGAGTGCAGTGGTGTGATCATGGCTCATTGCAGCCTTGACCTCCCAGGCTCAAGTGATCCTGCCTTCTGAGTAGCTGGGACTGAAGGCATGCACCACCAGGCCTGGCTAATTTTTCAATTTTTTTTTTTTGTAGCGATGGCTTTCTCTATGTTGCCCGGGCTGGTCTCAAACTCCTGGCCTCAAGTGATCCTCCCACCTCAGTCTTCCTAATAGTTCAACCTACAGGCACCAGCAAGCATGTCAGGTGTATTTATTAAAATGTAGCCACTAGAATATTTAAAATTCACATGTGCCTCACGTATTATTTCTTAAGGATTTGCCTCCCTTTTGAAATCTGAGGTTGCCTGCTCTAAAGCCTAGATGTGCCAGGAAAGTAAAACATCTGAAATTTTAAAATAACTGTCATTATATTGCTTCCATGTATGAATAACACATGTATATTATTCATAAATGCAAATAATCTTACATAGAAATGTAAATGCAGGTATTTTACAGGCAGGGCCAGTTTCTGGTGCATGCAGGAAGCCCTGCCAGAAAAGGATCCAGGAAAAACCTGTAATTCTTGCTTTATTCAACCCAGTGTCAAATCACATATGTCACTCATGGCCTGAGGGGGCGGGACGGGGAATTGAACTATATCCAATCATGGATGCTGGAGGGGAAAGTATCTAATCAGGTGCACAGCTGGAGAAGAATGGGCAGCTTTTTGGATCTAGGGAGGCCTTTTCCTGTCTCTCCACTCAGAGCTCAGGCAACCTGGTTTTTTCACCATCCCAGGTTTCTGTGCCACCTGATCATAATCTCATCTTCCTGCATGGACATAGAAATAAGTCAGAGCAAAGTTTCACCTGGGTCAGTATCTGTAGCATGAACCAGTCCTTCAACCAACCCTGTACTGTCTCCCACTTGTGGGTTCTTAATAGCACTTTCCCCTCTTTTACCTTTTAGTTCCCCACAAACCCTTTTTTTCATGTGCACACAGTGTGCCCAAGGCCACCCGTCAGTTGCCTGAATCCAGCACCTACTAAAATTCAGATGTCCAGTAGTTCAAGACCATGGGCCTAGACCAAGTTTTTGCAGAAGGAAATACAAGTTAGAAATGAGAGGATCTATTCTCCCATATGAAATAAAGAGTGTTTTCTCTTTTCCCTTTTCTTAATGTAATTTAGAAAACTTTTATTATAATTTTTGTGACAGAAACTTACTCTTTTACTTAGCCTGAAGTGCAATAGCATAATCATAGCTCATTGTAACCTTAACCTCTTGGGTTTGAGCAGTCCTCCTGCCTCAACCTCTTAATTACCTAGGACTATAGGCATGCACCACCATGCCTGGCTAACTTTATTTATTTATTTATTTTGAGACAGAGTCTTGCTCTGTGAGCCAGGCTGGAGTGTAGTGTCATGATCTTGGCTCAATGCAACCTCCACCTCCCAGCTTCAAGCAATTCTCCTGCCTCAACCTTTTGAGTAGCTGGGATTACAAGCGCTCACCACCATGCCTGGCTAATTTTTTATTATTATTATTTTTAGTAGAGAAACAGTTTCACCATTTTGGCCAGGCTGGTCTCGAAGTCCTGACCTCATTATCCACCTGCCTCAGACTCCCAAAGTGCTGGGATTACAGGCTTGAGCCATCATGTCCAGCCATAATTATTTTATTTTATATTTTTGTAGTGACAGAATTTCACCATGTTGCCTGTACTGGACTCAGACATTTGGCTTCAGGAGATCCTCCTGCCTTGGCCTCCCCAAATGCTGGGATTACAGGCATGAGCCACCGTGCCTGGCCTGGAAAATTTATACGTACCGTCTTTCTCCTCTTCTTTGAAATATAAGCAAATCATTTTAACACCTAAATAAGCTTTTTGTCGTTCTTTGTGACACAGAATTCTCTTTATGTAAGACCTGGAAACTATTGCTTTGTTTTTTAATTTGGCAAAGATTTATTTATTCTTTATTTTCAGTCTTTTCAAGTAGGCACAGCTCAGCACAGTGGCTCATGCTTTTAATCCCAGTACTTTGGGAGGCTGAGATTAATCGCTTGGGCCCAGGAGTTTGAGACCATACCAGGCAGCATAATGAGAGTCCTTCTTTGTAAAAAATTAAAATCAACTAGCATGGCATGGTGGCACAGGAGGCTGAGGTGAGAGAATCATTTGAGCCCAAGAGTTTGAGGCTGCAGTAAGCCTTGATCACACCACTCTACCGCTGTACTCCAGCTTGGGTGACAGAGGGAGACCCTGTCTCTAAATAAATAAGTAAATAAAAAATCTGTTTTTCCATACAAAAAAATAAGTAAATAAACAGATAAAATAGACATGGATTTGCTTAGAATAAAGCTAATTATAAGAAAACAGAAAAGTGAGCACCAAAGATGGGGTTCACCCTAGCAAATGATTCCAGCCTATTAGGACACTCACAGAATATTCCCTGCAGCATGACCGACATGAAAGTAGGATGTCATCATGTCAGGCTGTACCAGCGTCAGAAGACTAAACACTGTGGGGAAGAACCTCGCTTATGGAATATTATCAAAAGGTGAGCCCAGATCCTGCCCTGATGGACTACAGAGATGAGTTCTTGAGATAACACATTGCCGAAACATGCATAGAGTAGTTTAACCTTTCTGCGTATGCAACACTTTCTCCATCTTCCTGCGAAATCCTCCCTAGTAATAGTGTTAGCTTTTAAGTTTTGAGGGTCTGGTAGGATGGAAGCTGCATGCTGCAGGACATTCCTGGGGCAGGAAACTAATACAAACTGCAGCCACAGGCATAAATACTCACGGCCTAATGTAAAGTGAAAACAATACAAAAGTCTCTACAGTTATTCGCACGTGTGTGAACAGAGACTTTCCACGTAACCAACTTGCCACTGAGACTAATGAAGGCCAGATTCCACTGGATCAAGGCTATGAGTTACTCATAGGAAGGCCATAGGACAGAGCCCAGAGAGTTTTCATATTTGAGTCTGGGTCCTGCGTCTGTCCTGGTCTTCTTGGGTTTCTGTTTGTAGAGACCCCTGTGTGGCTGCTCTCAGCACAGCACGGGGCTGGCTGTGGTTGCTGGTTTAGTGCACCTGCTCTTTTTCCAAAAAGAGGGAGGAGTTGGCCACATCAAACAGCTCCTCATCACTCTGAATGCAGCACTGCAAAAAGTGCGTAGAAGCCAGCAAAGAAAAATCAGTATTTTCACCATATGTGACACCTCCATTAGAAATTCTGCTTTTCTCTGCATTCCAGCCTGGGTGACAGAGCAAGCTCCATCAAAAAAACGGAAAGAAAGAAAGAGAGAGACAGACAGAAAGAAAGAAAGAAGAAAGAAAGAAAGAAAGAAAGAAAGAAAGAAAGAGAAAAAAAGAAAGAGAAAGAAAGAAAGAGAAAGAAAAAAAGAAGAAAGAAGAAAGAAGAAAGAAAGAAGAAGAAGAAAGAAGAGAGAAGAAAGAAGAAAGAAAGAAAGAAAGAAGAAAGAAAGAGAGAGAAAGGGAAGGGAAGGGAAGAAAGAAAAGAAAAGAAAAGAAAAGAAATTCTGCTGTTCAGATTAGGCACATAAG
>NW_022096631.1:0-10872 GCF_006542625.1 Nomascus leucogenys | reverse complement strand
GAGCCTATGGTGGAAAAAGGAATACCTTCAAATAAAACTACACTGAAGGATTCTGTGAACCTACTTTTTGATCTGTGCATTCAACTCACAGAGTTGAACCTTACTTTTGATTGAAGAGTTCTGAAACACTCTTTCTGTACAACCGCGAGTGGACATTCGGAGCGCTAATGGGACTACAGTGGAAAAAGTAATATCTTCAAATGTAAACAGAAGCATTTGTGAAACTTCTTTCTGATCTGTGTATTCAACAAACAGATTCGAAACTTACATTTGATTGAGGAGTTCAGAAACACTTTATCTGTAGAAACCACAAGTGGACATTCGTTGCGCTAAGGTTCGTATAGTGGAAAAAGGAATATCTTCAAATAAAAACTACACAGAAGCATTCTGTGAAACTAGTTTCAGATCTGCACATTCAACTAACAGAGTAGAACCTTACTTTTGATTGTGGAATTCTGAAACAGTCTTTCTGTAAAAACTGCAAATGGGCATTCGGAGCGCTAAGGGCCTATAGTGGAAAAAGGAATAACTTCAAATTAAAACTGCACAGAAGCATTCTGTGAAACTGCTTTTGGATCTGTGCATTCAACTTACAGTGTTGAACCTTACTTTTGATTGAAGAGTTCTGTAACACTCTTTCTGTAGAAACTGCAAATGGACATTCGGAGCGCTAGGGGCCTATGGTGGTAAAAGGAATATCTTCAAATAAAAGACACACAGAGGAATTCTGCGAAACTAATTTCCATTCTGTGTATTCAACTAACATAGTTGAACCTTACTTTTGATTGAGGAGTTCTGAAACACCCTTTCTGTAGAAACTTCAAATGGATATTCGGAGCTCAAAGGGGCCTATAGTGGAAAAAGGAATGTCATCAAAAAAAAGTACACAGAAGCATTCTGTGAAAGGTCTTTCTGATCTGTGCATTCAACTTACAGAGGTGAAACTTACTTTTGATTGAGGTGTTCTGATGCACTCTTTCTGTAGAAAGTGCAAGTGGAAATTCGGAGCGCTAAGGGCCTATAGTGGAAAAAGGAATATCTTCAAATAAAAACTACACAGAAGAATTCTGTGAAACTTCTTTCTGATCTGTGCATTCAATTAACAGAGTTCAACCTTACTTTTGATTGAGGAGTTCTGAAACATTCTTTCTGTAGAAACCGCAAGGGAACAATCAGAGCGCTAAGGGGCCTACAGTGGATAAAGGAATATCTTCAAATAAAAACTACACAGAATCACTCTGTGAAACTTCCTTCTGATCTATGCATTCAACTAACAGAGTTGAAATTTGGTTTTGATTGAGGAGTTCTGAAACACTCTTTCAGTAGAAACCACATTGGACAATAGGAGCGCTAAGGGGCCTACAGTGGAAAAAGGTATATCTTTCAAATAAAACTATACAGAAGCATTCTGGAAATTCTTTCTGATCTCTGCATTCAACTAACAGGGTTGCACCTTACTTTTGATTGAGGAGTTTGGAAACACTCTTTCAGTATAAACCGCAAGTGGACATGTGAGTGCTAAGGGGCGTACAGGTGGAAAAGGAATTATATTCAAATGAACACTACACAGAAGCATTCTGTGAAACTTCTTTCTGATAAGTGCATTCAACTAACAGAGTTGAAACTCACTTTTGATTGAGGAGTTCTGAAACACATTTCTGTTAGAAAAACTGGCAAGTGGACTGATTCAAAGCGCAAAGGGGCCTGTAGGAGGAAAAAGGAATATTCTGTCAAGTAAAAAGTACCACAGCAAGCATTCGTTTAAACTTGTTTCTCATCTGTACAATCAAATAACAGAGTTGAACTTTCTTTTTGACTTAGGGAGTTCTGAAACCACTCTTTCCATAGAAACCGTAAGTGGACATTCGGAGCGCTAAAGGGGCCTATAGTGGAAAACGAATATCTTTCAAATAAAAAAACTACACAGAAAGCATTCTGTGAAACTTCTTTCTGATCTGTGCATTCAACTAACAGAGTTGAACCTTACTTTTGATGAGGAGTTCTGAAACACTCTTTCTGTGGAACCGGCAATTAGACCATCATAGCGCTAGGTTTCAAATAGTGGGAAAAGGAATATCTTCCAATAAATCTACAAAGAAGCATTCTGTGAACTAGTTTCTGATGTGTGCATTCAGCAAACAGAGTTGAACCTTTCCTTTTGATTGAGGAGTTCTGAAACACTCTTTGTGTAGAAACTGCAAATGGACGTTCGGAATGCTAAGGGGCCTATAGTGGAAAAAGGAATAACTTCAAATAAAACTACACAGAAGCATTCTGGGGAAACTGCTTTCAGATCTGTGCATTCCAACTTAACATTGCCTGAACCTTCCTTTTGATTGATGAGTTACGTAACACACTTTCTGTAGAAAATGCAAATTGGACATTCGAGCCCTAAGGGGCCTATGGTGGAAAAGGAATACCTTTCAAATAAAAGCTACACAGAAGCATTCTGTGAAACTACTTTCTGATCTGTGCATTCAGCTTATAGAGTTGAAACTTACTTTTGATTGAGGAGTTCCGAAACACTCTTTCTGTAGAAAGTGCAAGTGGACTTTCAGAGCGCTAAGGGGCCTATAGTGGAAAAAAGGAATATCTTCAAATAAAAACTCAAAGAAGCATAATGTGAAACTACTTTCTGATCTGTGCATTCAACTAAAAGAGTGGAAACTTACTTTGATTGAGGAGTTCTGAAACACTCTTTCTGAAGAAACTGCAAGTGGACATTCGGAGTACAAAGGGGCCTATAGTGAAAAACGAATATCTTCAAACAAAAACTACACAGAAGCATTCTGTGAAACTTCTTTCTGATCTGTGCATTCAACCAGCGGGAGTTGAACCTTCCTTTTCACTGAGGAGTTCTGAAACACTCTTTTCTGTAGAAACTGCAAGTGGACATTCAGATCGCTAAGGGTCCTATAGTGGAAAAAGGAATATCTTCAAATAAAAACTACACAGAAGCATTCTGTGAAACGTCTTTCTGATCTGTGCATTCAAATAAGATAGTTGAACCTTACTTTTGATTGAGGGAGTTCCGAAACACTCTTTCTGTAGAAACCACAATTTGAGAATGGGAGTGCTAAGGGGGCCTACAGTGGAAAAAAGTAATATCTTCAAATAAAAAACTACACAGAAGCATTCTGTGAAACTTCTTTCTGATCTGTGCATTCAACTATCAGAGTAGAACCTTACTTTTGATTGAGGAGTTCTGAAAATCTCTTTCTATAGAAAAACGCAAGTGGACATTTGGATCGCTAAGGGGCCTATAGTGGAAAAAGGAATATCTTCAAATGAAAACTACACAGAAGCATTCTGTGGAACTTCTTTCTGGTCTGTGCATTCAGCTAACAGAGTTGAACCTTACTTTTGATTGAGGAGCTCTGAAACATTCTTTCTGTAGAAACTGCAATGTAATTTCGGAGCGCTAAGGGGCGTATAATGGAAAAAGGAATATCTTCAAATAAAAAGTACAAAGAAGCATTTTGTGAAACTTCTTTCTGATCTCTGCACTCAAGTAACAGAGTTGAACTTTGGTTTTGATTGAGGAGTTCTGAAACACTCTTTCTGTATAAACCACAATGGACATTCGTAGCGCTAAGGGCCTACATTGGAAAAAGGAATATCTTCAAATAAAAACTACACAGAAGCATTCTGTGAAACTTCTTTCTGATCTGTGCATTCAACTAACAGAGTTCAAACTTACTTTTGATTGAGGAGTTCTGAAACACTCTTTCTGTAGAAATTGCAAGTAGACATTCGGAGAGCTAAGGGGCCTATAGTGGAAAAAGGAATATCTTCAAATAAAAACTACACAGAAGCATTCTGCGAAACTTCTTTCCTATCAATGCATTCAGCTAACAGAGTTGAACCTTACTTTTGATTTAGGAGTTCGGAAAAACACTCTCTTTAGAAACCGCAAGAGGACATTGTGGAGCAGTAAGGGGCCTATAGTGCAAAAGGAATCTCTTCAAATAAAAACTACACAGAAGCATTCTGTTGAAACTTCTTTCTGATCCGTGCATTCAACTAACAGAGTTGAACCTTACTATTGATTGAGGAGTTCTAAAAACTCTTTCTTCTATAAACCGCAAAGTGGATGTTCGGACTGATAAGGGGCCTACAGTGGAAAAGGAATATCTTCAAATAAAAACCCAACAGAAGCATTCTCTGAAACTTCTTTCTGATCTGTGCATTCAACTAACAGAGTGGAACCTTACTTTTTACTGAGGAGTTCAGAAACACTCTCTCTGTAGAAACCACAAGAGGACATTCGGAGCGCTAAGGGGAAAACAGTGGAAAAAGGAATATCTTCAAATAAAAACCACACAGAAGCATTCTGTGAAACTTCGTTCTGATCTGTGCATTCAAATAACAGAGTTGAACCTTACTTTTTGATTGCGGAGTTCTGAAACCCTCTTTATGTAGAAATAGCAAGTGGAAATTCGGATGCTAAGGGGCCTACAGTGAAAAAAGGAATATTTTCAAATAAAAACTACACAGAAACATTCTGTGTGAAACATCTTTCCGATCTCTGCATTCAACTAACAGAGTTGAACCTTACTTTTTATTGAGGAGTTCTGAAAAACTATTTCTGTAGTAAGCGCCAGTGGACATTCAGAGCACTAAGGGGATACTGTGGAAAATGGAACATCTTCAAATAAAAACTGCACAGAAGCATTCTGTGAAACTCTTTCTGATCTGTGCATGCAACTAACAGAGTTGAACCTTTACTTTTGATTGAGGAGTTCTGAAACACTCTTTTTGTAGAAACTGCAAGTGGACATTCTCAGCGCTAAGCGGGCCTACAGTGGGAAACGGAATATCTTCAAATAAAAACTACACAGAAGGATTCTGTGAAACATCTTTCTGATCTGTGCATTCAAGTAACAGAGTTGTACCTTACTTTTGATTGAGGAGTTCTGAAACACTCTTTCTGTAGAAACCGCCTGTAGACATTTGGAGCGCTAAGGAGCCTATAGAGGAAAAATGAATATCTGCAAATAAAAACTACCCAGAAGCATTCTGTGAAACTTCTTTCTGATCTGTGCACTCAACTAACAGAGTTGAAACTTACTTTTGCTTGAGGAGTTCTGAAACACTGGTTCTGAAGAAACCGCAAGTAGACATTCGGAGCGCTAAGAGCCCTATAGTGGAAAAAGGAATATCTTCAAATAAATGCTACACAGAAGCATTCTGTGAAACTTATTTCTGATCTGTGCATTCAATTAACAGAATTGAATTGAACCTTACTTTTCATTGAGGAGTTCTGAAACACTCTTTCTGTAGAAACCAGAAGTGGACATTCGGAGTGCTAAGGACCTATAGAGGAAAAAGTAGTGTCTTCGAATAAAAACTACACAGAAGCATTCGGTGAAGCTTCTTTCTGATCTGGGCATTCAAGTCACAGCGTTGAACCCTACTTTTGACTGAAGAGTTCTGAAACACTCCTTCTGTAGAAACCACAAGTGGACATTCGTAGCAAAAGGGGTATATTGGAAAAAGGAAAATCTTCAAATAAATCTACACAGAATAATTCTGTGAAACTTGTTTCTGATGTGTGCATTCAACTAACAGAGTTGAACCTTACATTGATTGAGGAGTTCTGAATCACACTTTCTGTAGAAACCGCAAGAAGATATTCATAGCGCTAAGGGACCTATATTGAAAAAGGAATATCTTCAAATAAAAACTACACAGAAGCATTGTGTGAAACTACTTTCTGATCCGTGCATTCAACTAACAGAGCTGAACCCTACAATTGATTAAGGAGTTCTGAAAAAACTCTTGTCTAGAAACTGCAAGTGGATGTTCACACTGCTAAGGGGCCTACAGTGGAAAAAGGAATATAGTCAAATAAAAACTACAGAGAAAAATTCTGTGAAACTTCTTTTCTGATGTGTGCATTCATCTAAACAGAGTTGAACCTTACCTTTGATTGAGGAGTTCTGAAACACTCTTTCTGTAGAAACTGCAAGTTGACATTCGGAGCGCTAAGGGGCCTATAGTGGAAAAAAGGATTATCTTCAAATAAAAACTACCACAGAAGCATTCTGCGAAACTTATTTCTGATCTGTGCATTCAACTAAACAGATTTTGAATCTTACTTTTGATTGCGGAGTTCTGAAACACTCTTTCTGTAGAAACTGCAAGTTTAAATTCGGAGAGCTAAGGGCATATAGTGGAAAAAGGACTATCTTCAAAGAAAATCTTCACAGAAGCATTCTGTGAAACTACTTTCTGATCTGTGCATTCAACTAACAGAGTTGAATCTAACTTGGGATTGAGAAGTTCGGAAACACTCTTTCTGTAGATACCGCAGTGGACAGTCGGAGCACTAAGGGGCCTCTAGTTTAAAAAGAATCTCTTCAATTAAAACTACACAGAAGCATTCTGTGAAACTTCTTTCTGATCTATGCATTCAACTAACAGAGTTCAATGATACTATTGATTGAGGAGTTCTGAAACACTCTTTCTGTAGAAACTGCAAGTTGACATTCGGGAGCGCTAAGAGGCCTACATTGGCAAAAGGAATATCTTCAAATAAAAGCTACACAGAACCATTCTGTGAAACTTCTTTCTGTTCTGTGCATTCAACTAACAGAGTTGAATCTTACTTTTGATTCAGCAGTTCTGAAACACTCTTTCTGTAGAAACTGCAAGTGGACCTTTAGAGCACTAAGGGGACTATAGTGGAAAAGTAATATCTCCAAATAAAAACTACACAGAAGCCTTCTGTGAAACTTTTTTTCACTTCTCTGCATTTAACTAACAGACTTGAAGCTTACTTTTGATTGAGCAGTTCTGAAACGCTCTTTCTGTAGAAACTGCAAATGGACATTCATAGCGCTATTGGGCCTATAGTGGAAAAAGAAATATCTCCCAATACAAACTACACAGAAGTATTCTGTGAAGCTTCTTTCTCTTCTGTGCATTCAACTAACAGACTTGAAGCTTACTTTTGATTGAGCAGTTCTGAAAGACTCTTTCTGTTGAAACTGCAGGTGGACATTCCGAACGCTAAGGGGGCCTAGAGTGGATAAAGAAATATCTCCAAATAAAAACTACACAGAAGCATTCTGTGAAACAACTTTCAGTTCTGTGCATTCAACTAGCAGAGTTGAAGATTACCATGATTGAGTAGTTCTGAAACACTCTTTCTGTAGAAACTGCAAGTGGGCAGTCGGAGCGCTAAGGGGCCCACAGTAGAAAAAGGAATATCTTCAATAAAAGCTACACAGAAGCATTCTGTGAAACTTCTTTCTGTTCTGTGCATTCAACTAACAGAGCAGAACCTTACTTTTCGTTGAGCAGTTCTGAAACACTCTTTCTGTAGAAACTGCAAGTTGAAATTCTGAGCGGTAAAGGGCCTATAGTGTAATAAGGAATATGTTAAAACTACACAGAAGCATTCTGTGAAACTTCTTTCTGTTCTGTGCATTCAACTAGCAGAGTTGAAGCTTACTTTTGATTGAGCAGTTCTGAAACACTATTTCTGTAGAAACTGCAAGTGGACATTAAGAGAACTAAGGGGCCTATTGTGGAAAAATAGTATCTCCAAATAAAAACTACACAGAAGCATTCTGTGAAACTACCTTCTGTTCTGTGCTTTCAACGAACAGAGTTGTAGCTTACTTTTGATTGAGCAGTTCTGAAACACTCTTTCTGTAGAAACTGCAAGTGGACATTCTGAGCGCTAAGGGGGCTACAGTAGATAAAGGAATATCTTCAAATAAAACTACACAGAAGAATTCTGTGAAAATACTTTCTGTTCTGCGCATTCAACTAACAGAGTTGAAGCTTACTTTTGATTGAGCAGTTCTGAAACACTTTTTCTGTAGAAACTGCAATTAGATATTCCGAGCGCTAAGGGGCCTATAGTGGATAAAAGAATATCTTAAAATAAAAGCTACACAGAAGAATTTTTGAGTCTTCCTTCTTTTCTCTGCATTCAACTAACAGAGTTGAAGCTTACCTTTGATTGAGCAGTTCTGAAACACTCTTTCTGTAGAAACTGCAAGTGGACATTTAGAGATCTAAGGTCCTATAGTGGAAAAAGTAATATCTCCAAATAAAAACTACAGAGAAGCCTTCTGTGAAACTACTTTCACTTCTCTGCATTTGACTAACAGATTTGAAGCTTACTTTTGATTGAAAAGTTCTGAAACACTCTTTCTGTAGAAACTGCAAGTGGACATTCAGAGCGCTAAGGGGCCTATAATGGAAAAAGGAATATCTTCAAATAAAAACTACACAGAAGCATTCTGTGAAACATCTTTCTGTTCTGTGCATTCAACTAACAGGGTTTAAGATTTCTTTTGATTGAGCAGTTCTGAAACACTCTTTCTGTAGAAACTGCAAGTGGACATTCTGAGGGCTAAGGTGCCTATAGTAGAAAAAGAAATATCTTCAAATAAAACTACAAAGAAGCATTCTGTGAAACTTCTTTCAGTTCTGTGCATTCAACTAAAAGAGTTGAAGCTTGCTTTTGATTGAGCAGTTCTGAAACACTTTTTCTGTAGAAACTGCATGTGGACATTCAGAGCACTAAGGGACTAAAGTGGAAAAAGGAATATCTTAAAATAAAAACTACACACAAGCATTCTGGTGAAACCTGTTTCTGTTCTGTGCATTCAACTAACAGAGTTGAAGCTTGCTTTTGATTGAGCAGTTCTGAAACACTCTTTATCTGGAAACTGCAAGTGGACATTCGGAGCGCTAAGGGTCCTATCGTGGAAAAAGCAACATCGCCAAATAAAAATACAAGGAAGCATTCTGTGAAACTTCTTTCTGTTCTGTGCATTCAACAAAAGATTTGAAACTTGCTTTTGATTGAGCAGTTCTGAAACACTCTTTGTGTATAAACTGCAAGTGGACATTGTGAGCACTAAGGGTCCTACACTGGAGAAAGGAATATCTCAAAATAATACTATACAGAAGCATTCTGTGAAACTTCCTTCTTTTCCCTGCATTCAACTAACAGATTTGAAGCTTACTTTTGATTGAGCAGTTCTGAAACTCTCTTTCTGTAGTAACTGCATGTGGATATTTGGGAGTGCTAAGGGGCTTACAGTGGGAAAAGGAATATCTCCAAAGAAAAACAACACAGAAGCATTCTATGAAACTTCTTTCTGTTCTCTGCATAAAAGTAATATAGTTGAATCTTACTTTTGGTTGAGCAGTTCAGAAACATGCTTTCTGTAGAAACTGCAATTTGACATTTCGAGGGCTAAGGGGCCTATGATGGAAAAAGAATATCTCAAATAAATACACAGAAGCATTCTGTGTAACTTCCTTCTGTTCTGTACATTCAACTAACAGAGTTGAAACTTACTTTTGATTGAGCTGGTCTGAAAAAACTCTTTCTGTAGAAACTGCAAGTGGACATTCAGAGCGCAAGGGGCCTATAGTGGAAAAATTAATATCTCCAATCAAAAACTAAAAGAAGCATTCTGTGAAACTTCTTTCTGTTCTGTGCATTCAACTAACAAAATTAAAGCTTACTTTTGGATGAGCAGTTCTGAAACTCTCTTTCTGTAGAAATTGAAAAGTTGGACATTCCGAGCGCTAAGGGGCATTTAGTGGAAAAAAGAATATCTTAAAATAAAAACTACACAGAAGCATTCTGTGAAACTTCTTCCAGTTCTGTGCATTCAACTAAAAGTGTTGAAGTTGCTTGTTGATTGGAGCACTTCTGAAACCACTCTTTCTGTAGAAACTGCAATTGGAATTCACCAAGCACTAATGTGTCCTGATAGCGGGAAAAAAAGTAAATATCTCAAATAAAACTACCACAGAATTCTTCTGTGAAAGTCTTTCTGCTCTCTGCATTCAATTAACAGAGAGCTGAACCTTTCTTTTCATTGAGCCAGTTCTGAAACACTCTTTCTGTAGAAACTGCAAGTGGACATTCGGAGCGCTAATGGGCCTATAGTGGAAAAAGGAATATCTTCAAATAAAAACTACACAGAAGCATTCTGTGAAACTTCTTTCTGTTCTGTGCATTCAACTAACAGAGTTGAAGCTCACTTTTCATTGAGCAGTTCTGAAACACTCTTTCTGTAGGAACTGCAAGTGGACATTCAGAGCGAGAATGGGCCTATAGTTCAAAAAGTATTATCTCCAAGTAAAAACTACACAGAAGCATTCTGTGAAACAACCTTCTGTTCTGTGCATTCAACTAACACTGTTGAAGCTTAATTTGATTGAGCAGTTCTGAAACACTCTTTCTGTAGAAACTGCAAGTGGACTTCTGAGCGCCTATGAGGCTATAGTAGAAAGAGGAATATCTTCATTTAAAAACTACACAAAAGCATTCTGTGAAACTTCGTTCTGTTCTGTGCATTCAACTAACAGAGTTGAAGCTTACTTTTGATGGAGCAGTTCTGAAACACACTTTCTGTAGAATCTGCAGGTGGACATTCAGAGCACTAAGGGGCCTACAGTAGAAAAAGTAATATCTCAAAATAAAAACTACACAGAATTCTTCTGTGAAACGTCTTTCTGTTCTCTGCATTCAATTAACAGAGCTGAACCTTTCTTTTCATTGAGCAGTTCTGAAACACTCTTTCTGTAGAAACTGCAAGTGGATATTCGGAGCGCTAATGGGCCTATAGTGGAAAAAGGAATATCTTCAAATAAAAACTACACAGATGCATTCTGTGAAACTTCTTTCTGTTCTGTGCATTCAACTAACAGAGTTGAAGCTTGGTTTTGAATGACCAGTTCCGAATCCCTCTTTCTGTAGAAACTGCAAGTTGACATGCCTAGCGCTAAGGGGTCTATAGTGGAGAAAGGAATATCTTAAAATAAAAACTACATAGAAGCATTCTGTGAAACCTCTTTCTGTTCTGTGCACTAAATTAAAAGACTTGGAGA
>NW_022096630.1:0-14519 GCF_006542625.1 Nomascus leucogenys | reverse complement strand
TTCGGAGCACTAAGGGGCCTATACTGGAAAGAAAGAATATCGACAAATAAAAACTACACAGAAGCATTCTGTGAAACTTCTTTCTGTTCTGTCCATTGAACTAAGAGAGACGAAGCTTACTTTTGATTCAGCAGTTCTGAAACTCTTTCTGTAGAAACTGCCAGTCGACATTCTGAACGCTAAGGGCCTAAGTGGAAAAAGGAATATCTTCAAATAAAAACTACACAGAAGCATTCTGTGAAACTTCTTTCTGTTCTGTCCATTCAACTAACAGAGTTGAAGCTTACTTTGATTGAGAAGTTCTGAAACACACTTTCTGTAGAAACTGCAAGTGGACATTCGGAGCGCAAAGGGCCTATAGAGGAAAAAGAATATCTCAAATAAAAACTACACAGAAGCATTCTGTGAAACTTCTTTCTGTTCTGTGCATTCAACTAACAGAATGAAGCTTACTTTTGATTGAGCAGTTCTGAAACACTCTTTCTGTAGAAACTGCAGTGGACATTCGGAGCGCTAAGGGGCCTACAGTGGAAAAAGGAATATCTTCAAATAAAAACCACAGAAGCATTCTGTGAAACTTCTTTCTGTTCTGTCCATTCAACTAACAGAGTTGAAGTTTATTTGATTGAGCAGTTCTGAAACACTCTTTCTGTAGAAACTGCAAGGGACATTCGAGCGCTAAGGGCCTATACTGGAAAAAGGAATATCTCAAATAAAAACTACACAGAAGCATTCTGTGAAACTTCTTCTTTCTGTGCATTCAACTAACAGAGTTGAAGCTTACTTTTGATTGAGCATTCTGAAACACTCTTTCTGTAGAAACTGCAAGTGGACATTCGAGCGCTAAGGGGCCTATAGTGGAAAAGGAAAATTCAAATAAAAACTACACAGAAGCATTCTGTGAAACTTCTCTGTTCTGTCCATTCAACTAACAGAGTTGAAGCTTACTTTTGATTGAGCAGTTCTGAAACACTCTTTGTGTAGAAACTGCAAGGGACATTCGAACGCTAAGGGGCCTATAGTGGAAAAAGGAATATCTCAATAAAAACTACACAGAAGCATTCTGTGAAACACTTTCTGTTCTGTCCATTCAACTAACAGAGTTGAAGCTTACTTTTGATTGAGCAGTTCTGAAACACTTTCTGTAGAAACTGCAAGTGGACATTCGAGAAGGGCCTATAGTGGAAAAAGGATATCTTCAAATAAAAACTACACAGAAGCATTCTGTGAAACTTCTTTCTGTTCTGTGCATTCACTAACAGAGTTGAAGCTTATTTGATTGAGCAGTTCTGAAACACTCTTTCTGTAGAAACTGCAAGTGGACATTCTGAACGCTAAGGGGCCTATACTGGAAAAAGGAATATCTTCAAATAAAAACTACACAGAAGCATTCTGTGAAACTTCTTTCTGTTCTGTGCATTCAACTAACAGAGTTGAAGCTTACTTTTGATTGAGCAGTTCTGAAACACTCTTTCTGTAGAAACTGCAAGTGGACATTCGGAGCTAAGGGGCCTATATGGAAAAAAATATCTCAAATAAAAACTACACAGAAGCATTCTGTGAAACTTCTTCTGTTCTGTGCATTCAACTAACAGATTGAAGCTTACTTTTGATTGAGCAGTTCTGAAACACTCTTTCTGTAGAAACTGCAAGGGACATTCTGCGAAGGCCTATAGTGGAAAAAGGAATATCTTCAAATAAAAACTACACAGAAGCATTCTGTGAAACTTCTTTCTGTTCTGTGCATTCAACTAACAGAGTTGAAGCTTACTTTTGATTGAGCAGTTCTGAAACACTCTTTCTGTAGAAACTGCAAGTGGACATTCGGAGCGCTAAGGAGCCTATAGTGGGAAAAGGAATATGTTCAAATAAAAACTACACAGAAGCATTCTGTGAAACTTCTTTCTGTTCTGTGCATTCAACTAACAGAGTTGAAGCTTACTTTTGATTGAGCAGTTCTGAAACACTCTTTCTGTAGAAACTGCAAGTGGACATTCTGACGCTAAGGGCCTATTGGAAAAAGGAATATCTTCAAATAAAAACTACACAGAAGCATTCTGTGAAACTTCTTTCTGTTCTGTGCATTCAACTAACAGATTGAAGCTTACTTTTGATTGAGCAGTTCTGAAACACTCTTTCTGTAGAAACTGCAAGTGGACATTCGGAGCGCTAAGGGGCCTATACTGGAAAAAGGAATATCTCAAATAAAAACTACACAGAAGCATTCTGTGAAACTTCTTTCTGTTCTGTGCATTCAACTAACAGAGTTGAAGCTTACTTTTGATTGAGCAGTTCTGAAACACTCTTTCTGTAGAAACTGCAAGTGGACATTCGGAGCCTAAGGGGCCTAGAGAAAAGGAATATCTTCAAATAAAAACTACACAGAAGCATTCTGTGAAACTTCTTCTCTTCTGTGCATTCAACTAACAGAGTTGAAGCTTACTTTTGATTGAGCAGTTCTGAAACACTCTTTCTGTAGAAACTGCAAGTGGACATTCGGAGCGCTAAGGGGCCTATACTGGAAAAAGGAATATCTACAAATAAAAACTACACAGAAGCATTCTGTGAAACTTCTTTCTGTTCTGTGCATTCAACTAAGAGAGGAAGCTTACTTTTGATTGAGCAGTTCTGAAACACTCTTTCTGTAGAAACTGCAGTGGACATTCGGACGCTAAGGGCCTAACTGGAAAAGAATATCTTCAAATAAAAACTACACAGAAGCATTCTGTGAAACTTCTTTCTTCTGTGCATTCAACTAAC
The DNA here is from genome assembly GCF_006542625.1 of Nomascus leucogenys. Lineage (NCBI taxonomy): Eukaryota > Metazoa > Chordata > Mammalia > Primates > Hylobatidae > Nomascus > Nomascus leucogenys. The sequence goes on along the minus strand of NW_022096630.1, from coordinate 11,759 downwards.
AGATTGAAGCTTACTTTTGATTGAGCAGTTCTGAAACACTCTTTCTGTAGAAACTGCAAGTGGACATTCGGAGCGCTAAGAGAGTGGAAAAAGGAATATCTTCAAATAAAAACTACACAGAAGCATTCTGTGAAACTTCTTTCTGTTCTGTGCATTCAACTAACAGAGTTGAAGCTTTTTTGATTGAGCAGTTCTGAAACACTCTTTCTGTAGAAACTGCAGTGGACATTCGGAGCGCTAAGGGGCCTAACTGGAAAAAGAATATCTCAAATAAAAACTACACAGAAGCATTCTGTGAAACTTCTTTCTTCTCTGCATTCAACTAACAGGATTGAAGCTTACTTTTGATTGAGCAGTTCTGAAACACTCTTTCTGTAGAAACTGCAAGTGGACATTCGGAGCGCTAAGGGGCCTAGAGTGGAAAAAGGAATATCTTCAAATAAAAACTACACAGAAGCATTCTGTGAAACTTCTTTCTGTTCTGTGCATTCAACTAACAGAGTTGAAGCTTACTTTTGATTGAGCAGTTCTGAAACACTCTTTCTGTAGAAACTGCAAGTGGACATTCGGAGCGCTAAGGGGCCTATACTGGAATAAAGAATATCTACAAATAAAAACTACACAGAAGCATTCTGTGAAACTTCTTTCTGTTCTGTCCATTCAACTAACAGAGACGAAGCTTACTTTTGATTGAGCAGTTCTGAAACACTCTTTCTGTAGAAACTGCAAGTGGACATTGACGCTAAGGGCCTAAGTGGAAAAAGGAATATCTTCAAATAAAAACTACACAGAAGCATTCTGTGAAACTTCTTTCTGTTCTGTCCATTCAACTAACAGAGTTGAAGCTTACTTTTGATTGAGCAGTTCTGAAACACTCTTTCTGTAGAAACTGCAAGTGGACATTCGGAGCGCTAAGGGCCTATAGGAAAAAGAATATCTCAAATAAAAACTACACAGAAGCATTCTGTGAAACTTCTTTCTGTTCTGTGCATTCAACTAACAGATGAAGCTTACTTTTGATTGAGCAGTTCTGAAACACTCTTTCTGTAGAAACTGCAGTGGACATTCGGAGCGCTAAGGGGCCTAAGTGGAAAAAGGAATATCTTCAAATAAAAACTACACAGAAGCATTCTGTGAAACTTCTTTCTGTTCTGTGCATTCAACTAACAGAGTTGAAGCTTATTTGATTGAGCAGTTCTGAAACACTCTTTCTGTAGAAACTGCAAGTGGACATTCGGAGCGCTAAGGGGCCTATACTGGAAAAAGGAATATCTCAAATAAAAACTACACAGAAGCATTCTGTGAAACTTTTCTCTGTTCTGTGCATTCAACTAACAGAGTTGAAGCTTACTTTTGATTGAGCAGTTCTGAAACACTCTTTCTGTAGAAACTGCAAGTGGACATTCGGAGCACTAAGGGGCCTATAGTGGAAAAAGGAAATTCAAATAAAAACTACACAGAAGCATTCTGTGAAACTTCTTTCTGTTCTGTCCATTCAACTAACAGAGTTGAAGCTTACTTTGATTGAGCAGTTCTGAAACACTCTTTCTGTAGAAACTGCAAGGGACATTGACGCTAAGGGCCTATAGTGGAAAAAGGAATATCTCAAATAAAAACTACACAGAAGCATTCTGTGAAACTTCTTTCTGTTCTGTGCATTCAACTAACAGAGTTGAAGCTTACTTTTGATTGAGCAGTTCTGAAACACTCTTTCTGTAGAAACTGCAAGTGGACATTCGAGAAGGGCCTATAGGAAAAAGGATATCTTCAAATAAAAACTACACAGAAGCATTCTGTGAAACTTCTCTTCTGTGCATTCAACTAACAGAGTTGAAGCTTACTATTGATTGAGCAGTTCTGAAACACTCTTTCTGTAGAAACTGCAAGTGGACATTCTGAACGCAAAGGGGCCTATACTGGAAAAAGGAATATCTTCAAATAAAAACTACACAGAAGCATTCTGTGAAACTTCTTTCTGTTCTGTGCATTCAACTAACAGAGTTGAAGCTTACTTTTGATTGAGCAGTTCTGAAACACTCTTTCTGTAGAAACTGCAAGTGGACATTCGGAGCGCTAAGGGGCCTATACTGGAAAAAGGATATCTTCAAATAAAAACTACACAGAAGCATTCTGTGAAACTTTTTCTGTTCTGTGCATTCAACTAACAGAGTTGAAGCTTACTTTTGATTGAGCAGTTCTGAAACACTCTTTCTGTAGAAACTGCAAGTGGACATTCTGACGCTAAGGGGCCTATAGTGGAAAAAGGAATATCTTCAAATAAAAACTACACAGAAGCATTCTGTGAAACTTCTTTCTGTTCTGTGCATTCAACTAACAGAGTTGAAGCTTACTTTTGATTGAGCAGTTCTGAAACACTCTTTCTGTAGAAACTGCAAGTGGACATTCGGACGCTAAGGGGCCTATACTGGAAAAAGGAATATCTTCAAATAAAAACTACACAGAAGCATTCTGTGAAACTTCTTTCTGTTCTGTGCATTCAACTAACAGAGTTGAAGCTTACTTTTGATTGAGCAGTTCTGAAACACTCTTTCTGTAGAAACTGCAAGTGGACATTCTGCGAAGGGGCCTATAGTGGAAAAAGGAATATCTCAATAAAAACTACACAGAAGCATTCTGTGAAACTTCTTTCTGTTCTGTGCATTCAACTAACAGAGTTGAAGCTTACTTTTGATTGAGCAGTTCTGAAACACTCTTTCTGTAGAAACTGCAAGTGGACATTCTGCGCTAAGGGCCTATAGTGGAAAAAGGAATATCTTCAAATAAAAACTACACAGAAGCATTCTGTGAAACTTCTTTCTGTTCTGTGCATTCAACTAACAGAGTTGAAGCTTACTTTTGATTGAGCAGTTCTGAAACACTCTTTCTGTAGAAACTGCAAGTGGACATTCGGAGCGCTAAGGCCTATAGTGGAAAAGGAAATCTTCAAATAAAAACTACACAGAAGCATTCTGTGAAACCTTCTGTTCTGTGCATTCAACTAACAGAGTTGAAGCTTACTTTTGATTGAGCAGTTCTGAAACACTCTTTCTGTAGAAACTGCAAGTGGACATTCTGACGCTAAGGGCCTAAGTGGAAAAAGGAATATCTTCAAATAAAAACTACACAGAAGCATTCTGTGAAACTTCTTTCTGTTCTGTGCATTCAACTAACAGAGTTGAAGCTTACTTTTGATTGAGCAGTTCTGAAACACTCTTTCTGTAGAAACTGCAAGTGGACATTCGGAGCGCTAAGGGGCCTAGTGGAAAAAGAATATCTTCAAATAAAAACTACACAGAAGCATTCTGTGAAACTTCTTTCTGTTCTGTGCATTCAACTAACAGATTTGAAGCTTACTTTTGATTGAGCAGTTCTGAAACACTCTTTCTGTAGAAACTGCAGTGGACATTCGGAGCGCTAAGGGGCCTAAGTGGAAAAAGGAATATCTTCAAATAAAAACTACACAGAAGCATTCTGTGAAACTTCTTTCTGTTCTGTCCATTCAACTAACAGAGTTGAAGCTTACTTTTGATTGAGCAGTTCTGAAACACTCTTTCTGTAGAAACTGCAAGTGGACATTCGGAGCGCTAAGGGCCTATACTGGAAAAAGAATATCAAATAAAAACTACACAGAAGCATTCTGTGAAACTTCTTTCTGTTCTGTGCATTCAACTAACAGTTGAAGCTTACTTTTGATTGAGCAGTTCTGAAACACTCTTTCTGTAGAAACTGCAAGTGGACATTCGGAGCGCTAAGGGGCCTATAGTGGAAAAAGGAAATTCAAAAAAAACTACACAGAAGCATTCTGTGAAACTTCTTTCTGTTCTGTGCATTCAACTAACAGAGTTGAAGCTTACTTTTGATTGAGCAGTTCTGAAACACTCTTTCTGTAGAAACTGCAAGTGGACATTCGGAGCGCTAAGGGGCCTATAGTGGAAAAAGGAATATCTCAAATAAAAACTACACAGAAGCATTCTGTGAAACTTCTTTCTGTTCTGTCCATTCAACTAACAGAGTTGAAGCTTACTTTTGATTGAGCAGTTCTGAAACACTCTTTCTGTAGAAACTGCAAGTGGACATTCGAGAAGGGCCTATAGTGGAAAAAGGAATATCTTCAAATAAAAACTACACAGAAGCATTCTGTGAAACTTTCTGTTCTGTGCATTCAACTAACAGAGTTGAAGCTTATTTTGATTGAGCAGTTCTGAAACACTCTTTCTGTAGAAACTGCAAGTGGACATTCTGAACGCTAAGGGGCCTATAGTGGAAAAAGGAATATCTCAAATAAAAACTACACAGAAGCATTCTGTGAAACTTCTTTCTGTTCTGCATTCAACTAACAGAGTTGAAGCTTACTTTTGATTGAGCAGTTCTGAAACACTCTTTCTGTAGAAACTGCAGTGGACATTGAGCGCTAAGGGGCCTATATGGAAAAAGGAATATCTTCAAATAAAAACTACACAGAAGCATTCTGTGAAACTTTTCTGTTCTGTGCATTCAACTAACAGAGTTGAAGCTTACTTTTGATTGAGCAGTTCTGAAACACTCTTTCTGTAGAAACTGCAAGTGGACATTCTGAGCGCAAAGGGGCCTATACTGGAAAAAGGAATATCTTCAAATAAAAACTACACAGAAGCATTCTGTGAAACTTCTTTCTGTTCTGTGCATTCAACTAACAGAGTTGAAGCTTACTTTTGATTGAGCAGTTCTGAAACACTCTTTCTGTAGAAACTGCAAGTGGACATTCTGCATGCTAAGGGGCCTATACTGGAAAAAGAATATCTTCAAATAAAAACTACACAGAAGCATTCTGTGAAACTTCTTTCTGTTCTGTGCATTCAACTAACAGAGTTGAAGCTTACTTTTGATTGAGCAGTTCTGAAACACTCTTTCTGTAGAAACTGCAAGTGGACATTCGGAGCGCAGGGCCTATAGTGGAAAAAGTAATATCTTCAAATAAAAACTACACAGAAGCATTCTGTGAAACTTCTTTCTGTTCTGTGCATTCAACTAACAGAGCTGATGCTTACTTTTGATTGAGCAGTTCTGAAACACTCTTTCTGTAGAAACTGCAAGTGGACATTCTGACGCTAAGGCCTCCTGGAAAAAGGAATATCTTCAAATAAAAACTACACAGAAGCATTCTGTGAAACTTCTTTCTGTTCTGTGCATTCAACTAACAGAGTTGAAGCTTACTTTTGATTGAGCAGTTCTGAAACACTCTTTCTGTAGAAACTGCAGTGGACATTCGGAGCGCTAAGGGGCCTATACTGGAAAAGAAATATCTCAAATAAAAACTACACAGAAGCATTCTGTGAAACTTCTTTCTGTCTCTGCATTCAACTAACAGAGTTGAAGCTTACTTTTGATTGAGCAGTTCTGAAACACTCTTTCTGTAGAAACTGCAGTGGACATTCGGAGCTAAGGGGCCTATAGTGGAAAAAGGAATATCTTCAAATAAAAACTACACAGAAGCATTCTGTGAAACTTCTCTTCTGTGCATTCAACTAACAGAGTTGAAGCTTACTTTTGATTGAGCAGTTCTGAAACACTCTTTCTGTAGAAACTGCAAGTGGACATTCGGAGCTAAGGGGCCTATACTGGAAAAAGGAATATCTTCAAATAAAAACTACACAGAAGCATTCTGTGAAACTTCTTTCTGTTCTGTGCATTCAACTAACAGAGTTGAAGCTTACTTTTGATTGAGCAGTTCTGAAACACTCTTTCTGTAGAAACTGCAAGTGGACATTCGGAGCGCTAAGGGGCCTATAGTTGGAAAAGGAATATCTTCAAATAAAAACTACACAGAAGCATTCTGTGAAACTTCCTTCTGTTCTGTGCATTCAACTAACAGAGTTGAAGCTTACTTTTGATTGAGCAGTTCTGAAACACTCTTTCTGTAGAAACTGCAGTGGACATTCTGACGCTAAGGGCCTCTGGAAAAAGGAATATCTCAAATAAAAACTACACAGAAGCATTCTGTGAAACTTCTTTCTGTTCTGTGCATTCAACTAACAGATTGAAGCTTACTTTGATTGAGCAGTTCTGAAACACTCTTTCTGTAGAAACTGCAGTGGACATTCGGAGCGCTAAGGGCCTAAGTGGAAAAAGGAATATCTTCAAATAAAAACTACACAGAAGCATTCTGTGAAACTTCTTTCTGTTCTCTGCATTCAACTAACAGAGTTGAAGCTTACTTTTGATTGAGCAGTTCTGAAACACTCTTTCTGTAGAAACTGCAAGTGGACATTCGGAGCGCTAAGGGGCCTAGTGGAAAAAGGAATATCTTCAAATAAAAACTACACAGAAGCATTCTGTGAAACTTCTTCTTTCTGTGCATTCAACTAACAGAGTTGAAAGCTTACTTTTGATTGAGCAGTTCTGAAACACTCTTTCTGTAGAAACTGCAAGTGGACATTCTGAGCGCTAAGGGGCCTATAGGAAAAAGGAATATCTCAAATAAAAACTACACAGAAGCATTCTGTGAAACTTCTTTCTGTTCTGTCCATTCAACTAACAGATTGAAGCTTACTTTTGATTGAGCAGTTCTGAAACACTCTTTCTGTAGAAACTGCAGTGGACATTCGGACGCTAAGGGGCCTAAGTGGAAAAAAATATCTTCAAATAAAAACTACACAGAAGCATTCTGTGAAACTTCTTTCTGTTCTGTCCATTCAACTAACAGAGTTGAAGCTTACTTTTGATTGAGCAGTTCTGAAACACTCTTTCTGTAGAAACTGCAAGTGGACATTCGGAGCGCTAAGAGGCCTATAGCGAAAAAAGGAATATCTTCAAATAAAAACTACACAGAAGCATTCTGTGAAACTTCTTTCTGTTCTGTGCATTCAACTAACAGAGTTGAAGCTTACTTTTGATTGAGCAGTTCTGAAACACTCTTTCTGTAGAAACTGCAAGTGGACATTCGGAGCGCTAAGGGGCCTAAACTGGAAAAAGGAATATCTTCAAATAAAAACTACACAGAAGCATTCTGTGAAACTTCTTTCTGTTCTGTCCATTCAACTAACAGAGTTGAAGCTTACTTTTGATTGAGCAGTTCTGAAACACTCTTTCTGTAGAAACTGCAGTGGACATTCTGAGCGCTAAGGGCCTATACTGGAAAAAGGAATATCTTCAAATAAAAACTACACAGAAGCATTCTGTGAAACTTCTTTCTGTTCTGTGCATTCAACTAACAGAGTTGAAGCTTACTTTTGATTGAGCAGTTCTGAAACACTCTTTCTGTAGAAACTGCAAGTGGACATTCGGAGCGCTAAGGGGCCTATAGTGGAAAAAGGAATATTCAATAAAAACTACACAGAAGCATTCTGTGAAACTTCTTCTGTTCTGTGCATTCAACTAACAGAGTTGAAGCTTACTTTTGATTGAGCAGTTCTGAAACACTCTTTCTGTAGAAACTGCAAGTGGACAGAGCGCTAAGGGGCCTATAGTGGAAAAAGGAATATCTTCAAATAAAAACTACACAGAAGCATTCTGTGAAACTTCTTTCTGTTCTGTCCATTCAACTAACAGAGTTGAAGCTTACTTTTGATTGAGCAGTTCTGAAACACTCTTTCTGTAGAAACTGCAAGTGGACATTCGAGAAGAAAGGCCTATAAGGAAAAAGGAATATCTTCAAATAAAAACTACACAGAAGCATTCTGTGAAACTTCTTTCTGTTCTGTGCATTCAACTAACAGAGTTGAAGCTTATATTTGATTGAGCAGTTCTGAAACACTCTTTCTGTAGAAACTGCAAGTGGACATTCGGAGCAAAGGGCCTATAGTGGAAAAAGGAATATCTTCAAATAAAAACTACACAGAAGCATTCTGTGAAACTTCTTTCTGTTCTGCATTCAACTAACAGAGTTGAAGCTTACTTTTGATTGAGCAGTTCTGAAACACTCTTTCTGTAGAAACTGCAGTGGACATTCGGAGCGCTAAGGGGCCTATACTGGAAAAAGGAATATCTCAAATAAAAACTACACAGAAGCATTCTGTGAAACTTTTTCTGTTCTGTGCATTCAACTAACAGAGTTGAAGCTTACTTTTGATTGAGCAGTTCTGAAACACTCTTTCTGTAGAAACTGCAAGTGGACATTCGGAGCCGAAGGGCCTAGAGGAAAAAGGAATATCTTCAAATAAAAACTACACAGAAGCATTCTGTGAAACTTCTTTCTGTTCTGTGCATTCAACTAACAGAGTTGAAGCTTACTTTTGATTGAGCAGTTCTGAAACACTCTTTCTGTAGAAACTGCAAGTGGACATTGGACGCTAAGGGGCCTAGTGGAAAAAGGAATATCTTCAAATAAAAACTACACAGAAGCATTCTGTGAAACTTCTTTCTGTTCTGTGCATTCAACTAACAGAGTTGAAGCTTACTTTTGATTGAGCAGTTCTGAAACACTCTTTCTGTAGAAACTGCAAGTGGACATTCGGAGCGCTAAGGGGCCTATAGTGGAAAAGGAATATCTCAAATAAAAACTACACAGAAGCATTCTGTGAAACTTCTTTCTGTTCTGTGCATTCAACTAACAGGTTGAAGCTTACTTTTGATTGAGCAGTTCTGAAACACTCTTTCTGTAGAAACTGCAAGTGGACATTGGGAGGCCCTATAGTGGAAAAAGGAATATCTTCAAATAAAAACTACACAGAAGCATTCTGTGAAACTTCTTTCTGTTCTGTGCATTCAACTAACAGAGTTGAAGCTTACTTTTGATTGAGCAGTTCTGAAACACTCTTTCTGTAGAAACTGCAAGTGGACATTCTGGCTAAGGGCCTATAGTGGAAAAAGGAATATCTTCAAATAAAAACTACACAGAAGCATTCTGTGAAACCTTCTGTTCTGTGCATTCAACTAACAGAGTTGAAGCTTACTTTTGATTGAGCAGTTCTGAAACACTCTTTCTGTAGAAACTGCAGTGGACATTCTGACGCTAAGGGCCTTATTGGAAAAAGGAATATCTTCAAATAAAAACTACACAGAAGCATTCTGTGAAACTTCTTTCTTCTGTGCATTCAACTAACAGATTGAAGCTTACTTTTGATTGAGCAGTTCTGAAACACTCTTTCTGTAGAAACTGCAGGACATTCGGAGCGCTAAGGGGCCTAACTGGAAAAAGAATATCTTCAAATAAAAACTACACAGAAGCATTCTGTGAAACTTCTTTCTGTTCTGTGCATTCAACTAACAGAGTTGAAGCTTACTTTTGATTGAGCAGTTCTGAAACACTCTTTCTGTAGAAACTGCAAGTGGACATTCGGAGCTCTAAGGGGCCTAGAGTGGAAAAGGAATATCTTCAAATAAAAACTACACAGAAGCATTCTGTGAAACTTCCTTCTGTTCTGTGCATTCAACTAACAGAGTTGAAGCTTACTTTTGATTGAGCAGTTCTGAAACACTCTTTCTGTAGAAACTGCAAGTGGACATTCGGAGCGCTAAGGGGCCTATACTGGAAAAAGGAATATCTCAAATAAAAACTACACAGAAGCATTCTGTGAAACTTCTTTCTGTTCTGTCCATTCAACTAAAGAGATTGAAGCTTACTTTTGATTGAGCAGTTCTGAAACACTCTTTCTGTAGAAACTGCAGTGGACATTCTGAACGCTAAGGGGCCTAAGTGGAAAAAGAATATCTTCAAATAAAAACTACACAGAAGCATTCTGTGAAACTTCTTTCTGTTCTGTGCATTCAACTAACAGAGTTGAAGCTTACTTTTGATTGAGCAGTTCTGAAACACTCTTTCTGTAGAAACTGCAAGTGGACATTCGGAGCGCTAAGGGGCCTAGTGGAAAAGGAATATCTCAAATAAAAACTACACAGAAGCATTCTGTGAAACTTCTTTCTGTTCTGTGCATTCAACTAACAGAGTTGAAGCTTACTTTTGATTGAGCAGTTCTGAAACACTCTTTCTGTAGAAACTGCAAGTGGACATTCGGACGCTAAGGGGCCTAGTGGAAAAAGGAATATCTTCAAATAAAAACTACACAGAAGCATTCTGTGAAACTTCTTTCTGTTCTGTCCATTCAACTAACAGAGTTGAAGCTTACTTTTGATTGAGCAGTTCTGAAAAACTCTTTCTGTAGAAACTGCAAGTGGACATTCTGACGCTAAGGCCTAAGTGGAAAAAATATCTTCAAATAAAAACTACACAGAAGCATTCTGTGAAACTTCTTTCTGTTCTGTGCATTCAACTAACAGAGTTGAAGCTTACTTTTGATTGAGCAGTTCTGAAACACTTTCTGTAGAAACTGCAAGTGGACATTCGGAGCGCAAAGGGGCCTATAGTGGAAAAAGAATATCTCAAATAAAAACTACACAGAAGCATTCTGTGAAACTTCTTTCTGTTCTGTGCATTCAACTAACAGATGAAGCTTACTTTTGATTGAGCAGTTCTGAAACACTCTTTCTGTAGAAACTGCAGTGGACATTCGGAGCGCTAAGGGGCCTACTGGAAAAAGGAATATCTTCAAATAAAAACTACACAGAAGCATTCTGTGAAACTTCTTTCTGTTCTGTCCATTCAACTAACAGAGTTGAAGCTTATTTGATTGAGCAGTTCTGAAACACTCTTTCTGTAGAAACTGCAAGTGGACATTCGAGCGCTAAGGGGCCTATAATGGAAAAAGGAATATCTCAAATAAAAACTACACAGAAGCATTCTGTGAAACTTCTTCTTTCTGTGCATTCAACTAACAGAGTTGAAGCTTACTTTTGATTGACAGTTCTGAAACACTCTTTCTGTAGAAACTGCAAGTGGACATTCTGAGCGCTAAGGGGCCTATAGTGGAAAAGGAAAATACAAATAAAAACTACACAGAAGCATTCTGTGAAACTTCTCTGTTCTGTCCATTCAACTAACAGAGTTGAAGCTTACTTTGATTGAGCAGTTCTGAAACACTCTTTCTGTAGAAACTGCAAGTGGACATTCTGAGCGCTAAGGGGCCTATAGTGGAAAAAGGAATATCTCAATAAAAACTACACAGAAGCATTCTGTGAAACTTCTTTCTGTTCTGTCCATTCAACTAACAGAGTTGAAGCTTACTTTTGATTGAGCAGTTCTGAAACATCTTTCTGTAGAAACTGAAAGTGGACATTCGAGAGCTAAGGACCTATAGTGGAAAAGGAATATCTTCAAATAAAAACTACACAGAAGCATTCTGTGAAACTTCTTTCTGTTCTGTGCATTCAACTAACAGAGTTGAAGCTTACTGAGGCAGTTCTGAAACACTCTTTCTGTAGAAACTGCAAGTGGACATTCTGAACGCTAAGGGGCCTATACTGGAAAAAGGAATATCTTCAAATAAAAACTACACAGAAGCATTCTGTGAAACTTCTTTCTCTTCTGTGCATTCAACTAACAGAGTTGAAGCTTACTTTTGATTGAGCAGTTCTGAAACACTCTTTCTGTAGAAACTGCAGTGGACATTCGGAGCGCTAAGGGGCCTATACTGGAAAAAGGATATCTCAAATAAAAACTACACAGAAGCATTCTGTGAAACTTTTCTGTTCTGTGCATTCAACTAACAGATTTGAAGCTTACTTTTGATTGAGCAGTTCTGAAAACACTTTCTGTAGAAACTGCAAGTGGACATTCGGAGCGCGAAGGGGCCTAGAGTGGAAAAAGGAATATCTTCAATAAAAACTACACAGAAGCATTCTGTGAAACTTTCTGTTCTGTGCATTCAACTAACAGAGTTGAAGCTTACTTTTTATTGAGCATTTCTGAAACACTCTTTCTGTAGAAACTGCAAGACATTCTGAAC
>NW_022096629.1:0-133470 GCF_006542625.1 Nomascus leucogenys | reverse complement strand
CCCAATCCTCTGCATTCCATTCCATTCCATTGCATTGCATTCCACCTGATTCCAACCTACTCCCCTCCATTCCACTCCACTCCACTCCATTACATTCTTTCCCATTCCACTGCACTCCACCACAATCCTCTCCATTCCATTCATTTCCAATATACTGCATTCCAAACCACTTCATTCTATTCCATTCCATTAAATTCCTTTTCTTTCTGTTCCACTGTATTCCGTTCAATTCCATTACTTTCCATTCCATTCCATTCTACTCCAATCCACTCCACTACAATCCACTGCATTCCATTCCTTTCCATCCCAATCCATTGCATTTCATTCCATTCAGTTCAAATCTACTCTTCTCCATTCCCCTCTTCTCCACTCCACTGCATTTCATTCCTTCACATTCGCCTCCATTCCAGTCCACTCCATTCCATTCCATTCCTTTCCATTCCATTCTGTTCCATTCCATTCCATTCCAGTCCTCTCCATTCCATTCAATTCCATTCAATTCCATTCCATTCCTTTCCATTCCACTCCTTCCACTCCACTCCTCTCCCTTTCTTTCTTCTCCATTCCACTCCACTACACTCCACTGAATTTTTTCCATTCCATTCCGTTTCTTCCGTTCCGTTTCCACATTCCGTTCCGTTCCATTCCATTCTATTCCATTCCATTCTATCCATTCCAATCATTCCATTCCATTCCATTCAGTTTTATGCCATTCTTTTCACGTAGGAATCCTCTCCAGTTAAATTAAATTCCTCTTCATTCCATTCAATTCAAATATACTCTTCTGCACTCCGCTCCTCTCCACACGATAGCATTCCATTCCTCCCATTCATCTCCATTCCAGTCCACTCCTTCCATTCTTTCCATTTCATTCAATTCCATTCCATTTCACTCCTTTCCACTACACACCACTCCCATTCTTTCTTCTCCATTCCTCTCTACCGCACTCCACTGCACGTTTCTCCATTCCATTCCATTCCATTCCATTCCATTCCATTCCATTATATTTCCCTCCTCGCAATTCCACACCAACACACTGAATTCATTTCCATTCCATCTCCATTCCCTTCCATTCCATTCCATTCCTTTCCATTGCTTCTGATTCCTCTCTACTCCTTTACGTTCCATTCCACTCCAGTCCACTCCATTCCTTTCTTCTCCATTCCACTCCACTTCACTCCACTGAACTTTTTCCATTCATTCCATTCCGTTACATTCCATTCCATTCCATTCCATTGCATTCTATTCCAGTACAATCAACTCCACTCCACTCCAATCCATGCCTTTTCATTCCATTCATTTCAAATCCAGTCTTTTGCACTACACTCCTCTCCGCACCACTGCATTCCATTCTTTCCCATTCGACTCCATTCCATTCCACTCCATTCCATTCCATTTTATTCCATTCAATTCCATTCCATTTCACTCCACCCCACTCCCTTCCTTTCTTCTCCATTCCACTCCACTGCACTCCACTGCACTTTTTTCCATTCTATTGCATTCCGTTCCATTCCATTCCATTCCACTGCATTCCATTTCATTCCGTTCCATTCCATTCCCCTCCACGCAACTCCACTCAAATCCACTGCTTTCCATTCAATTCCATTCCATTATATTCCATTGCATTCCATTCCATTCCGTTCCATTCCATTCCCATCCATTCCATTCCATTCCATTCAACTCTTTTCCAACAATATCCACTCCATTCCAATCCAATCCATGCCATTTCATTCAATCCAAATCCATTCTTCTCCACTCCACTCCTCTCCACTCCAGTGCATTCCATTCCTTCCCATTCGCCTCCATTATAGTCCACTCCATTCCTTTCCATTCCATTCCATTCCAATTCTTTCTATTCCATTCCTTTCTTTTGCACTACAATCCACTGCACTCTTCTCTAATCCATTCCATTCCATTACATTCAATTCAAATGCACTCTTCTCCCCTCCACTCCTCTCCATTCCACTCCAATCTATTCCATTCCATTCCATTCAATTCATATCCGCACTTCTCCCCTCCACTCCTCTCCAGTACACTGCGTTCCATTCGACTCCATTCCGGTCCACTCCATTCCATTCCATTGCATTCCATTCCATTATATCTTTTCCACTAGAATCCACTCCACTCCACTCCAATCCATTCCTTTAATTTCCATTCATTTCAACTCCACTCTTCTGCACTCCACTCCTCTCGACACCATTGCATTCCATTCCTTCCCATTCGCTCCATTCCAATCCTCTCCATTCCATTCCATTTTATTCCATTTCATTCTATTCCATTCCATTCCAGTCCACTCCACTCCCTTCCTTTCTTCTCCTTTCAACACCACTGCACTCCACTGTATTTTTTCCATTCTTTTCCATTCCATTCAATTCCATTCCATTCCACTCCACACTACTCCATTCCATTTCCCTCCATGCAACTCCACTCCAATCCACAGAATTCCATTCCATTCTCATCCCTTCCATTGCACCTGAATGCAATCTACTCCCCTCCATTCCAATCCACTCCACTCCATTCCATTCCTTCCCATTCCACTCCACTCCACCACACTCCACTCCATTGCATTCTTTTCCAATATAGTGCAATCCATTCCACCACATTCCATTGCATTCCATTCTTTTCATTCCGTTCCATTGTATTCCATTCTATTCCATTACTTTCCATTCAATTCCATTCTACCACAATCCAATCCACTCCAATCCATGGCATTCCATTCCATTCCATCCCATTCCATTGCATTCCATTACATTCAATTCAAATCCACTCTTCTCCTCTCCACTCCTCTCCACTCCACTGCAATTCCTTCCCTCCCATTCAGCTCCAATCCAAACCATTCCATTCCATTCCATTCCATTCTATTCCACTCCACTCCCCTGCCTCCTTTCTTCTCCCTTCCACTCCACTACACTCCACTTCACTTTTTTCCATTCAATCCATTTCATTCCATTTCATTCCATTCCATTCCATTCCATTCCGTTCTATTCCATTGCATTCTTTAACTTGAATCCACTCCACTCCACTCCAGTCCATTCTTTCCATTCCATTCAATTCAAAACCACTCTTCTGCACTCTACTCTCTGCACACCAGTGCATTCCTTACCTTCACATTTGCCTCCATTCCAATCCACTCCATTCAATTCCATTCCATTGCATTCCACTCCATTTCATAAAATTCCATTTGACTCCGTTCCTCTCAACTCCACTTCCTTCCTTTCTTCTCCATTCCACCCCACTGCACCCCACTGCACTTTATTCCATTCCATTCCATTTCTCTCCATTGCATTCCATTCCATTCCATTCCATTCCATTCCATTCCATTCCATTCCATTCCAATTCATTCCATTCCATTCCATTCTTTTCCACTAGAATCCACTCCGTTCCACTCCAATCCATTCCATTCCATTCCATTCCATTCCATTCCAAATCCACTATTCTCCACTCCACTCCTCTCCACTCCACTGCATTATAGTCCTTCCCATTTCCATCCACTCCATTCCATTCCATTCCATTCCATTCCTCCATTCCATTCCGTTCCGTTCCGTTCCGTTCCATTCCATTGCATTCCGTTCCATTCCATTCATTCCATTCCCTTCCTTGCCATTCCACTCCACTCCACTTGATTCCTTTCTTCTCCATTCCTCTACACTACACTCCACTGCAGTTTTTTATATTCATTCCATTCAGTTCAAATTCTCTCTTCTGCACTCCACTCTTCTCCACTCCGCTGCATTTCTTTCCTTCCCATTAACCTGCATTCCCGTCCATTCCATTCCATCCCATTCCATTATTTTCCCTTCAACTGCATTCCATTTCATTCCATTCCCTTCCATTGCATTCCATTGCATTCCAATTCAATCCATTCCATTCCATTCCATTCCATTCCATTCCATTCTTTTCCACTAGAATCCACTCCACTCCAATCCAATCCATTCCATTCCATTCCATTCCATTCATATTTACTCTTCTCCTCTCCACTGCCTTCCAGTCTTCTTTATTCCATTCCTTCCCATTTTCCTCCATTGCAGTCCAATACATTCCATTCCATTCTATTCCATTTCTCTCCATTCCCCTGCACTCCACTCCCTTCCTTTCTTTTCCATTCCACTCCACTGCACTCCATTGCACTTTTTTCCATTCCATTTCTTTCCATTCTAATCAATTCATTCCATTCCGTTTCATTCCATTCCATTGCATTCCATTCCATCCCATTCCATTCCGTTCAATTCACCTCCATGCAACTCCACTCCAGTCCACTTCGTTCCATTCAATTCCATTCCTTTCCATACCATTCCATTCCATTCCATTCCTACGGAATCCAATCTACACCCCTCCTTTATCCTCCACTCCACTCCAGTCCACTCCCTTCCATTCCTTCACATTTCACTACAGTCCACCACCATCCTCTCTATTCCATTCATTTCCAATACACTGCACTCCGTTCCTCTCCATTCCATTCCATCCCATTCCTTTTCATTCCATTCTATTGAATTCCTTTCCATTCCATTCTACTGCATTCCATTATTTTCAATTCCATTCCATTCTACTGCAATCCACTCCAGTCCAATCCACTGCATTCCATTTCATTACAACCCCTTCCATTGAATTCAATTCCATTAAATTCAAGTGCACTTTTCTCCACTCCACTCTTCTCCACTCAACTGCATTTCATTCCTTCCCGTTTGCCTCCATTCCAGTCCACTCCATTCCATTCCATTTTATTCCATTCCTTTCCATTTCATTCCATTTCATTGCATTCCATTCTATTCCTTTCCATTCCATTCCATGACATGCCATTCCATTCCACTCCATTCCATTCCACTCCATTCCATTCCATTCCATTCCACTACTTTCCATTCCACTCCATTCAACTCCACTCCACTGCTTCCTTTCTTCTCCATTCCACTCCACTGCACTCCACAGCACTTTTTTTCCATTCCATTCCATTCCATTCCATTCCATTCCATTCCATTACATTCTTTTCCACTAGAATCCAGACCACTCCTCTCCAGTCCACTCCATTCCATTCCATTAAATTCCATTCAAATCCACTCTTCTCCACTCCACCCCTCTCCACTCCTCTGCATTCCATTAATTGCCATTCGCCTCAGTTAAAGTCAACTCCATTCCTTTCCTTTCCATTCCATTCCATTCCATTCCATTCCACTGCATTCCACTCCACTCCACTCTCTTCCTTTCTTTTCTATTCAACTCCACTGCACTCCAGTACAATTTTTTCCATTCCATTCCATTGCATTCCATTACATTCCGTTGCACTCTCTTCCGTTGTGTTCTGTTCGGTTCCGTTCCATATCATTCCATTCCATTCCTATCCATTCCCCGCATGAAACTCCCCTCCAACCCACTGCATTCCATTCCATTCCATTGTATTCCATTCCATTCCAATCCAGCTGAATCCAATCGATTCCCCTCCATTCCACTCCAATCCACTTCACTTCAATCCATTCCTTCCCTTTCCCCTCCACTCCACTACACTCCTCTCCAATCCATTCAATTCCAATAAACTGCACGCCACTCCTTTCCATTCCATTCCATTCCATTCCATTCCATTCCATTCCATTCCATTCCATTCCTTTTTATTTCGTTCCATTGTATTACATTTCTTTCCATTACTTTCCATTCCATTCCATTCCACTCCAATCCACCACACTCCAGTCCACTTCATTCCATTCCGTTTGATTCCATTGCATTTCATTGCAATCAATTCAAATCCACTCTTCTCCACTACACTCCTCTCCACTCCACTGCATTCCATTACTTCCCATTCTCTTCTATTCCAGTCGAATCCACTCCATTCCATTCCATTGCATTGCATTCATTTCCATTCCCTTCCATCCCATTCCATTCCATTGCATTCCATTCCAATCCCTTGCATTCCATTCCATTGCAATCCACTCCACTCCTCTCCACTCCACTGGATTGCATTCCTTCCCATTCACCCCCATTCCAGTCCACTCCATTCCATTCCATTCAATTCCATTCCTTTCCATTCCATTCCTTTCCATTTTTTTCAACTAGAATCCACTCCACACGACTCTAATCCATTCCATTACTTTCCATTCCATTCAAATCCACTATTCTCCACTCTGCTCCTCTCCACTCCACTGCATTGCATTCCTTCCCTTTCGCCTCCATTCCAGTCCACTCTATTCCATTCCATTCCATTCCATTCCATTCCATTCCTTTCCATTCCATTCCTTTCCATTGCTTTCTATTCCATTCCATTCCACTCCATTCCATTAGACTCCATTCCAATTCTCTCCAATTCCTTCCTTTCTTCTCCATTCCACTCCACTGCACTCCACTGCACTTTATTTCATTCCTTTCCTTTCCATTCAACTCCATTTCAATCCATTCCATTCCATTCCCTTCCATTCCATTCCTTTCCATTCCTTTCCATTCCATTCCATTACTTTACATTACATTGCATTCTTTTCCCGTAGAACCCACTCCACTCCAATCCAATCCATTTCATTCCATTCCATTCAAATACACTATTCTCCACTCCACTCCTCTCCACTCCACTGAATTCCATTAGTTCCCATTCACTTCCATTCCATTCCACTCCATTCCATTCCATTGCATTGCATTCCATTCCATTCCACTCTTTTCCACTCAACCCCACTCCCTTCCATCCTTCTCCATTCCACTCTAGTACACTCCCATCCACTTTTTTCCATTCCATTCAATTCCATTCCTTTACATTCCACTCCATTCCATTCCCTTCCCTTCTTTTCACTGGAATCCTCTCCACTCCACTCCAATACATTCCATTCCTTTCTATTTAAATCCACTATTGTCTACTGCACTCCTCTCAACTCCACTGCGTTCCATGCCTTCCGAATCGCATCCATTCCTTTCCACTCCTTTCCATTGCATTCCATTCCATTCCATTCCATTCCATTCATTCCATTCCATTCCATTCCGTTCCATTCCACTCCATTCCACTCCGTTCATTCCACTCCATTCTGTTCCATGCCACTGCATTCCGTTCCATTCCATTCCATTCCATCCATTCCATTAAATTCCATTCCATTCCATTCCATTCTTTTCCACTGGAATCCACTCCAATCCATTCCATTCCATTCTATTCAAATCCACTCTTCTCCACTCCACTCCTCACCACTCCACTCCGTTCCATTCCTTCACATTCGCCTACATTCCAGTCCATTCCTTTCCATTCCATTCTTTTCTTTTCAATTCCATTCTACTCCATTCCCTCCCCTCCACTCCCTTCCTTTCTTCTCCATTTCACTCCAATGTGCTGCACAGCAATTTTTTCCATTCCATTCCATTCCATTCCATTCCATTCCATTCCATTCCATTCTATTCTTTTCCACTGTAAACCACTCCATTCCACTCGAGTATATTCCATTCCATTCTGTTAAATTCAAATCCACCCTTCGCCAGTACATTGCTCTCCAATCCAGTGGATTACATTCCTTCCAATTGGCTTCCACTACAGTCCATTCCATTCCATTCCATTCCATTCCATTCCATTCCATTCCACTCCATTCCATTCCATTCCATTCCACTTCATTCCACTGCACTCCTCTCCCATCCTTACTTCTCCATTCCACTCCACTGCACTCCATTGAAGTTTTTTACATTCCATTCCATTAATTTCCATTCCATTGCATTCGATAGCATTCCACTCCATTCCATTCTTTTCTGTTCCGTTCCATTCCATTCCATTCCATTCCAATGCATTCCATTCACCTCCATGCGCCTCCACTCCAATCCACTGCATCGCATTCCATTCCATTGTATTACATTCCATTCCATTCCTCTCCATTCCATTCCATTCTACTCCAATCCACTTCACTGCAATTCACTGCATTCCATTCCATTCCATTCCATTCTGTTCCATTCCATTCCATTCCAGTCTATTCTTTTCCACTATAATCCACTCCACTAAACTCGAATCCATTCCATTCCATTCCATACAACTCAAATCCACACTTCTCCACTAAATTCCTTTCCACTACACTGCATTCCATTCCTTCACATTCGCCTCCACTCCATTCCACTCCACTCCTTTCCATTCCATTGCATTGCATTCCATTCTGCTCCGTTCCGTTCCATTCTGTTCCTTTCCATTCCATTCCATTCCCTTCCATTCCACACTATTCTATTCTATTCCTATCTTGCGACAAGTTCTCAATCTCTCACCCTGGTTGGATTGCAGTGGCACTATGTCAGCTCACATTTTATTTCCCCTTTCCTTTCCAATCCATTCCATTGCATTCCATTCCATTCCATTCAAGTTCATTCCATTCCGTTCCATTCTGTTCCATTGAACTCCATTCCATTCCATTCCATTCCATTCCATTCCATTCCATTCCATTCCATTCCATTCTATTCCATTCCATTCCATTCCACACTATTCTATTCTATTCCTATCTTGCAACAAGTTATCAATCTCTCACCCTGGTTTCATTGCATTGGCACTATGTCAGCTCACATTTTATTTTCCCTTTCCATTCCAATCCATTCCATTCCATTCTATTCCATTCCATTCCGTTCCATTCTGTTCCGATGCACTCCATTCCATTTCATTCCATTCCATTCCATTCCATTCCATTGCACTCCATTCCATTCCATTCCACTCCATTCCATTCCAGTCCATTTCATTCTATTCCTTTCCACTCCACACGATTCTATTCTATTCCTTTCTTTCAACCAGTTCTCAATGTGTCACCCTGGATGGATTGCAGTGGCACAATGTCAGCTCCCATTTTATTTCACTGTTCCATTCCATTCCATTCCATTCCTTTCCATTCCATTCCATTCCCTTGCACTCCATTCCATTCCATTTCATTCCATTCCATTCCATTACATTCGATTCCACACTGTTCTATTATATTACTTTCTTTCAATAAGTTCTGAGTCTGTCACGCTGTCTGGATTGCTGTGGCAAAAATTCAGCACACATTTTATTTCACAGTTCCATTCCAATAAATTCGATTCGATTCCATTCCATTCCATTCAATTCCATTTAATTCCATTCCGCATGTTGCTCACCATTCCATTCCATTCATTCCATTTCATTCCATTCCATTCCATTCCTTTCATTTCCCCACTAATCTATTCTATTCCTTCCATTCAACAATTTCTCAATCTGTCACCCTGGCTGGAATTCAGTTTTGCAGTATCACCCTACATTTTATTTCACCCTTCCTTTCCATTCCATTCCATTCCAATCCATTCCCTTCCATTCCAATCCATTCCATTCCATTCCATTCCATTCCATTCCACTCCATTCCATTCCATTCTGTTCCATTCTTTTCCTTTGCAACCAATTCCATTCTATTCCATTCTATTCCATTCCATTGCATTCCATTCCAATCCACTCCACGCCACTCCATTCCATTCCATTCCATTCCATTCCTTCCATCCATATGCCATTCCATTCCATGCCATTCCATTCCATGCCATTCCATTCCATTCACTATTTTATTCTATTCCTTTCTTTCAACAAGTTCTCAATCTGTAACCCTTGTAGGATTGCAGTGGCACAATGTCAGCTCATATTTCATTTCACCGTTTCATTCCATTCTGTTGCATTCCATTCCATTCCATTCATTCCATTCTTTTCCATACCATTTGATTACTTTCTGGTCAATTCAGTTCCATTGCATTCCATTCCATTTCATTCCATTCCACTCAAAACTATTCTATTCTACTCCTTTCTTTCAACATGTTCTCAATCTGTCACCCTTGCTGGATTGCAGTAGCACAATGTCAGCTCACATTTTGTTACTCCGTTTCATTCCATTCCATTCTTTTCCACTCCATTCCATTCCATTTCATTCCGTTCCGTTCCTTTCCGTTCCATTGCACTCCATTCCATTCCATTCCATTGCTTTCCATTCTTTTCCATTTCCTTACATTCCACACTATTCTATTCTACTGCTTTGTTTCAACAATTCTTAATATGTCACCCTGGCTGTATTGCAGTTGCACAATGTCAGCTCACATTTACTTTAACCATTCCATTCCGTACCATTCCATTCCATTCCATTCCATTCCATTCCATTCCATTCCATTCATTATTTCCATTCGGTTCCATTACACTCCATTCCTTGCCATTCTATTGCATTCCACACTATTCTCTTCTCTTCCTTTCTTTCAACAAGTTCTCAATCGGTCACCCTGTGTGCATTGCAGTGACACAATGTCAGCTCACAATTTATTTCACTGTTCATTCCATTCCATTCCATTCCATTCCATTCCATTCCATTCCATTCCATTCTATTCCATTCCATTCCATTCCATTCTCTTCCATTGCACTCCATTCCATTCCATTCCAGATTATTCGATTCTATTACTTTCTTTCAACAAGTTCTTTATCTGTCACCCTGGCTGGATTGCAGTGGCACAATATCAGCTCACATTTTATTTAACCATTCCATTCCATTTCATTTCATTCCATTCCATTTGGTTCCATTCCATTCCATTCCACAGTATGCTACTCTATTACTTTCTTTCAACAAGATCTCAATCTGTCACCCTGGCTGGATTGCAGTGGAAGTATATCAGCTCACATTTTATTTCACGGTTCCATTCCATTCATTTCCATTCCATTCCATTCCATTCCATTCCATTCCATTCCATTCCATTCCATTTCATTCTATTCCATTCAATTCCGTTCAATTCTTTTCAATTCGATTTCATTCCATTCTCTTCTATTATATTCAATTGCACTCCATTCCATTCCATTCTTATTTCATCAACTTCTCAAACTGTCACCCTGTTTATATTGCAGTTCCACAATGTCAGCTTACTTTTTACTTCACCATTAAATTCCTTTCCATTCCATTCCCTTCCTTTCCATGTCATTCCATTCCATTCCCTTCCTTTCCATTGCATTCCATTCCATTCCATTCCATTCCATGACATTTCACTCCATTCCACGTGATGGTCTCCATTCCATTCCATTCCTTCATTCCATTCCATTCCATTCCTTCCATTCTATTCCATTCCATTCCATTCTATTCCGTTCCTTCCATTCCTTCCATTCCATTCCATTCCATTCCCTTCCATTCCACTCCTTTCCATTCCACACTCTTTTATTCTATTCCTTTCTTTCAACAAGTTCACAATATGTAACCCTTGTAGGATTGCAGTTGTACAGTGTCAGCTCAAATTTCATTTCACCATTCCATTCCATTCCATTCCTTTCCATTCATTACATTCCCTTCCATTCCATTTCATTACTTTCTGTTCAACTCCGTTCCATTGCACTCCATTGCATTTCATTCCATTCCATTCCAAACTACTCTATTCTACTCCTTTCTTTCAACATGTTCTCAATCTATCACCCTCTGTCACCCTGGCTGGATTTCAGTGGCACAATGTCGGCTCGCATTTTGTTACACCATTTCATTCCATTCCTTTCTTTTCCACTCCATGCCATTTCATTCGATTTCATTCCATTCCATTCCATTGCACTCCATTCCCTTCCATTCCATTCCATTCCATTCCATTCCTTTCCATTCCATTACATTGCACACTATTCTATTCTACTCCCTTGTTTCAACAATTCTCAATATGTCACCCTGGCTGGATTTCAGTGGCACAGTGTCAGCTCACATTTTCTTTCACCATTCCATTCCATTCCATTCCACTCTTTTCCATTCCATTCCAATTCCATTCCTTTCCATTGCATTCCATTCCATTCATTTCCATTCTTTTCCATTACACTCCATTCCATTCCATTCCATTCCATTCCATTCCATTCCATTCCATTCCATTCCATTCCATTGCATTCCACACTATCCTATTATCTTCCTTTCTTTCCACAGGTTCTCAATCTCTCACCCTCTCTGAATTGCAGTGGCACAATTCAGCTCACATTTTATTTCACCTTTCCATTCCATTCCATTCCATTTCCATTCCATTCCATTCCATTCCACTCCATTCCAATCCACACTATTCGTTTCTAGTCCTTTTTTCAACAATTCTCAATCTGTCACCCTGGCTGGATTGCAGTGGCACAATATCCGCTCACATTTTATTTCCCCATTCCATTCCATTCCATTCCATTCCATTCCATTCCATCCATTCCATTCCATTCCACACTATGCTATTCCATTGCTTTCTTTCAACAAGCTCTCAATCTGTCACCCTGGCTGTATTGCAGTGGCAGAATAGCAGCTCACATTTTGTTTCACTGTTCCATTACATTCATTTCCATTCCTTCCATTCCCCTCCATTCCATTCCATTCCATTTCATTCTTTCCATTCAATTCCATTCAATTCTATTCCAATCGATTTCATTCCATTCTCTTCTATTATGTTCAACTTCATCCATTCCATTCCATTCCATCCCATTCTTCCATTTCATTCCATTCCGTTCCATTCATTCCATTATCCTTTCCTTTCCATTTCATTCGATTCCGTTCCATTCCCTTCCAATATACACTGTTCTTTTCTATTCCTTTCTTTCAGAAAGTTCTCAATATTACCTTGGCTTTATTGCAGTGTCAGAATGTCAACTCACGTTATATTTCAACGTTACATTCCATTCCATTCCTGCCATTCATTCCATTCCATTCCTTCCATTTCATCCACTCCATTCCATTGACTCCAATTCATCCACTCCATTCATTCCATTCCATTCCATTCCATTCCATTCCATTCCATTCATTCCTTTGTTCAACAAGTTCTCAATCTGTCACCCTTGCTGGATTGCAGTTCCACAATGTCAGCTTACATTTTCTTTTACGTTCCATTCCATCATTCCATTCCATTCCATTCCATTCCATTCCATTCCATTCATTCATTTTGTTCCATACAGTTCCATTCGTTCCATTGCCCTACATTCCATTCCCATTCCATTCCATTCCATTCCATTCCATTCCATTCCATTCCACTTCCATTCCCATTCCATTCCATTCCATTCCATCATTCCATTCCAACTATTCTATTCTATTCCTTTCTTACAATAAATTCTCAATCTGTCACCCTGGCTGGATTGCAGTTCCTCAGTGTCAGCTCACATTTTATTCACCATTCCATTCCATTTATTCCTTTCCGTTCCATTCCTTGCCATTGCACCCCTTCAATTTGATTCAATTACAATCAATTCCATTCTATTCTTTTCCATTCCATTCCACACTATTCTATTCTATTCCTTTCTTTCAACAACTTCTCCATCTGTCCCTCTGGCTGGAATTCAGTTGCACATTATCAGCTCACAATTCATTTCACCATTCCATTCCATTCCATTCCACTCCAATCCATTCCATTCCATTCCTTTCCATTCCATTCAATTCCATTCCATTCCATTCCATTCCATTCCACTCCACTCCATTCCATTCCATTCCATTCCTTTCCATTCCATTCCACTCCATTCAATGTCATTCCACTCCATTCCATTCCGATCCATAGCAATACATGACTTTCCATTCCATTACATTCCCTTCCATTCCCTTCCAATCAATTCCATTCCAATCCTTTCCATTTTACTCTATTCCATTCCATTATGTTCCATTCCATTCCACTCCACTCCATGCAGTTCCTCACTATTCTATCCTATTCCTTTCTTTAAACAAGTTCTAAATCTCTCACCCTGGCTGGATTGCAGTGGCACAATGTCAGCTCACATTTTACTTCACCTTTCCATTCGATTCCATTTCTTTCCACTCCATTCAATTCCATTCCTTTACATTGCACACTATTCTATTCTATTCTTTTCTTTAAACAAGTTCTAAATCTATCGCCCTGGCAGTATTGCAATGGCACCATTTCAGCTCACATTTTATTTCACCATTACATTCCATTCCACTCCATTCCACTGCATTCCATTCCACTCCATTCCATTCTATTCCGTTCTGTTCCATTCCGTTCCATTGCATTCCATCCCATCCCATTCCATTCCATTCCATTCCATTCCATTCCATTCCATTCCATTCCGTTCCACACAATTCTATTCTATTCCTTTCTTTCAACAAGTTCTCAGTATGTCACCCTGGCTGGATTGCAGTGGCACAATGTCAGCTCACATTTACTTTAACCATTCCATTCCATTCCATTCCATTCCATTCCATTCCATTCCATTCCTTCCATTCCTTTCCATTCCATTCAATTCCATTCCATTCCACTCAATTCTATACCATTCATTTCCATTCGGTTCCATTACACTCCAATCATTCCATTCAATTGCAATCCACACTATTCTCTTCTCTTCTTTTCTTTCAACATGTTCTCAATCGGTCACCCTGGATGGTTGGAGTGACACAATGTCAGCTCACATTTTATTTCACTGTTACATTCGATTCCATTCCATTCCATTCCATTCTTTCCATTCCATTCCATTCCATTCCATTCCTTTCAATTCCATTCCATTCCAGACTATTCGATTCTATTACTTTCTTTCAACAAGTTCTTTATCTGTCACCCTGGCTGGATTGCAGTGGCACAATATCAGCTCACATTTTATTTAACCATTCCATTCCATTTGATTCCATTCCATTCCATTCCGTTCCATTCCATTCCACTCCACAGTATGCTTTTCTATTCCTTTCTTTCAACAAGCCCTCAATCTGTAACCCTGGCTGGATTCCAGTGGAAGTACATCAGCTCACATTTTATTTCACTGTTCCATTCCATTCATTTCCATTCCATTCCATTCCATTCCATTCCACTCCACCTCCACTCCACTCCACCCATTCCATTCCATT
Organism: Nomascus leucogenys; assembly: GCF_006542625.1. Classification (NCBI taxonomy): domain Eukaryota; kingdom Metazoa; phylum Chordata; class Mammalia; order Primates; family Hylobatidae; genus Nomascus; species Nomascus leucogenys. The sequence continues at coordinate 118,762 of NW_022096629.1, read as the reverse complement.
CCATTCTTCCATTCTATTCCATTCCATTCCATTCCATTCCATTCCATTCCATTCTATTCTATTCCATTCAATTCCATTCAATTCTTTTCAATTCGATTTCATTCCATTCTCTTCTATTATGTTCAATTGCACTCCATTCCATTCCATTCTTATTTCATCAACTTCTCAAACTGTCACAATGATTATATTGCAGTTCCAGAATGTCAGCTTACTTTTTACTTCACCGTCAAATTCCTTTCCATTCCATTCCCTTCCTTTCCATGTCATTCCATTCCATTCCTTTCCATTCCTTTCCATTCCACACTCTTTTATTCTATTCCTTTCTTTCAACAAGTTCTCAATATGTAACCCTTGTAGGATTGCAGTTGCACAATGTCAGCTCAAATTTCATTTCACAATTCCATTCCATTCCATTCCATTCCATTCCATTCCATTCCATTCCCTTCCATTCCATTCCATTCCACTCCATTCCACGTGATGGTCTCCATTCCATTCCATTCCATTCTATTCCATTAGTCGCATTCCATTCCATTCCATTTCATTCTATAAAATTCCATTCCATTGCATTTTTTCCACTAGAATCCACTCCACTCCAATCCATTCCATGCATTCCATTCAAATCATATCCTCTCTTCCCCATCCACTGCGTTCCATTCCTTCCCATTCGCACCCATTCCCGTCCAATCCACTCCATTCCGTTCTCTTCCATTCCATTCCACTCCATTCCTTTCCATTCCATTCCATTCCAGTCGATTCTATTCCATTCCTGTCAATTCCATTCCATTCCAGTCGATTCCATTCATTTCCTTACCATTCCATTCTATTCCATTTCATTCCATTCTATTCGTTTCCACTGGAATCCATTCCACTCCTCTCTAATCCATTCCATTCCATTCCATTCAATTCAAATCCACTCTTCTCCACTCCACTCCTCTCCACTCCACTGCATTCCATTCCTTATCATTCGCCTCCATTCCAGTCCTCTGTGTTCCATTGCATTCAATTCCACTCCGTTGCACTGCACTCCTCTCCCTTCATTTCTGCTCCATTCCACTCCCAATGCACCCCACCGCACTTTTTTCCATTCCATTCCATTTAATTCCATTCATTCCATTCCTTTTGATTCCATTCCATTCCATTCTATTCCATTCCATTCCTGTCCATGCAACATCACTCCAATCCACTGCATTCCATTCAATTCCATTCCATTCCATTCCATTCCACCTTTATACAATCTACTTCCCTCCATTGCACTCCACACCACTTCACTCCACTCCATTCCATTCCTTCCCATTCCACTCCAATCCACCAAACTCCACTCCATTCCATTCATTTCCAATACACTCCACTCCACTCAAGTCCATTCCATTCCTTATCATTCCATTTCATTGTATTCCATTACATTCCATTACGTTCCATTCCTTTACATTCTACTAGCATACCCTCCAATCTAATCCCCTGCATTTCATTCCATTCCATCCCAACCATTGCATTTCATTCCATTCCATTCCCCTCCATTCCACTCCACTCCTTTCCTTTCTTCTCGATTCCACTCCAATAAACTCCACTGCAATTTTTTCCATTCATTCCTTTGCCTTCCATTGCATTGCATTCCATTCTATTCCATTCCATTCCATTCCATTCATTATTTTATACAATAATCCAATCCACTGCACTCCAACTCATTTTTTTCCATTGCATTCAATTCATTCCAGTCTTCTAAACTCCACTCCACTCCATAAAACTGCATTCCGTTCCTTCCAATTTGCCTTCATTCAAATACACTCCAATCCATTCCATTCTATTCGATTCCATTCCATTGCATTCCACTCTATTCCACTCAACTCCACTCCCTTCCTTTCTTCTCCATTCCACTCCACTGCACTCCACTGCACTTTTTTCCATTCCATTCCATTCCATTCATTCCATTCCGTTTCATTCCATTCCATTCCGTTCCATTCCATTCCATTGCATTCCATTCCATTCCAATCCATTCTATTCCATTCCTTTCCATTCCCCTCAACACAACTGCACTCCAATCCATTGCATTCCATTCTATTCCATTCCCTTGCATTGCCTTCCAATCTTTTCAAATCCACTCTTCTCCGATCCACTCCTCTACACTCCAGTGCCTTCCGTTTCTTCCCATTCACCTCCATTCCTGTCCACTCCATTCCATTCAATTCCTTGCCATTCCATTCCATTCCATTCCATTCCATTCCATTCCATTCCATTCTATTCCATTCCATTCCGTTTCATTCTGGTCCTTTCTGTTCTATTCTTATCCACTAGTATTCACTCCACTGCACACCAATGCATTCCATTCCATTTCATTCAATTCAAATCCACACTTCTCCACTCCAGTCCTCTCTACTCCACTGCATTGCGTTTGTTCCCATTCATCTCCATTCCTGTCCAGTCCATTCCACTCCATTCCATTCCACTCCATTACATTCCATTTCATTCCATTCCACTCCATTACATTCCATTTCATTCCATTCCACTCCATTACATTCCATTTCATTCCATTCCATTCCATTCCATTCCATTCATTTCTTTGTTTTCCACAAGAATCCACTCCACTCCATTCCAAACCATTCGATTTCATTGCATTCAATTCAAATCCACTCTTCTCCACTCCTCTCCTCTCCACTCCACTGCATTCGATTCCTTCCCATTTTTCTCCAATCCACTCCATTCCATTCCACTGCATTCTATTCCATTCCATTCCATTGCATTCCATTACTTTCCATTGAATTCCTTTCCAATCAATTCAAATCCACTCTTCTCCCCTCCATTCCTCTGCACTCAATTGCATACCATTCTGCCCATTTGACTCCATTCCAGTTCACTCCATTCCATTCCGTTCTGTTCCGTTCCGTTCCGTTCCATTCCACTCCATTTAACTCCACTCCACTTGCTTCATTTCTTCTCCATTCCACTCCACTATATTCCAATGCAATTTTTTCCATTCCATTCCATTCCATTCCATTCCATTCCATTCCATTCCATTCCTCGCCATTCCATTTCATTCTATAAAATTCCATTCCATTGCATTTTTTTCCACTAGAATCCACTCCACTCCAATCCATTCCATGCCATTCCATTCAAATCATATCCTCTCTTCCCCACTCCACTGCGTTCCATTCCTTCCCATTCGCACCCATTCCCGTCCAATCCACTCCATTCCGTTCTATTCCATTTCATTCCATTCCATTCCTTTCCATTCCATTCCAGTCGATTCTATTCCATTCCGGTCAATTCCATTCCATTCTAGTCGATTCCATTCCATTCCATTCCATTCCATTCCATTTCATTCCATTCTATTCGTTTCCACTGGAATCCATTCCACACCTCTCTAATCCATTCCATTCCATTCCATTCCATTGCATTCAATTCAAATCCACTCTTCTCCACTCCACTCCTCTCCACTCCACTGCATTCCATTCCTTATCATTCGCCTCCATTCCAGTCCTCTGTGTTCCATTGCATTCAATTCCACTCCGTGGCACTGCACTCCTCTCCCTTCCTTTCTTCTCCATTCCACTCCCAATGCACCCCACGGCAATTTTTTCCATTCCATTCCATTCAATTCCATTCATTCCATTCCTTTTGATGCCATTCCATTCCATTCTATTCCATTCCATTCCTGTCCATGCAACATCACTCCAATCCACTGCATTCCATTCCATTCCATTCCATTCATTCCATTCCATTCCATTCCATTCCATTCCATTCCACCTTTATACAATCTACTTCCCTCCATTGCACTCCACACCACTTCACTCCACTCCATTCCATTCCTTCCCATTCCACTCCAATCCACCAAACTCCACTCCATTCCATTCATTTCCAATACACTCCACTCCACTCAAGTCCATTCCAATCCTTATCATTCCATTTCATTGTATTCCATTACATTCCATTACGTTCCATTCCTTTACATTCTACTAGCATACCCTCCAATCTAATCACCTGCATTTCATTCCATTCCATCCCAACCATTGCATTCCATTCCATTCCCCTCCATTCCACTCCACTCCTTACCTTTCTTCTCGATTCCACTCCAATAAACTCCACTGCACTTTTTTCCATTCATTCCTTTGCCTTCCATTGCATTGCATTCCATTCTATTCCATTCCATTCCATTCATTATTTTATGCAATAATCCAATCCACTGCAATCCAACTCATTTTTTTCCATTGAATTCAATTCATTCCAGTCTTCTAAACTCCACTCCACTCCATAAAACTGCATTCCATTCCTTCCAATTTGCCTTCATTCAAATACACTCCAATCCATTCCATTCTATTCGATTCCATTCCATTGCATTCCACTCTATTCCACTCAACTCCACTCCCTTCCTTTCTTCTCCATTCCACTCCACTGCACTCCACTGCACTTTTTTCCATTCCATTCCATTCCATTCATTCCATTCCGTTTCATTCCATTCCATTCCGTTCCATTCCATTCCATTGCATTCCATTCCATTCCAATCCATTCCATTCCATTCCATTCCATTCCATTCCATTCCGTTGCATTCCATTCCATTCCATTTTTTCCACTAGAATCCTCTCCACTCCACTCCTGTCTATTCCATTCAATTTCATTCAATTCAAATCCACACTTCTCCACTCCACACCTCTCCACTCCACTGCATTTCATTCGTTCCCATTCGTCCCCATTCCATTACATTACATACATTCCAATCCATTACACTGTTTTCCACTAGATTCCACTCCACTCCACTCCATTCCATTCCATTTTATTGCATTCAATTCAAATCTACTGTACTCCACTCCACTCCTCTCCGCTTGACTGCATTTGATTCCTTCCCATTCTTCTCCAATCCACTCCAATCCAATTAACTGCATTCCATTCCATTCCAATCCACTGCATTCCATTCCATTCCATTCCATTCCATTGCTTTCCTTTCAATTCCATTCAAATCAAATCAACTCTTCTCCACTCCACTCCTCTGCACTCAACAACTGCATACATTTCATTGTCATTTGACACCATTCCAGTCCAATCCATACCATTCCATTTCATTCCATTCCAGTCCAATCCATTCCATTCCATTCCATTCCATTGCATTCCATTCCATTCCATTCCAATGCATTCCTGCCGATTCGATTCAATTCGATTCGATTCCATTCCATTCCACTACATTCCATTGGAATCCACACCAATCCATTCCATTTTATTCCATTCCATTCAAATCCACTCTTCGCCCCTTCACTCCTCTCCACTCCACTGCATTCCATTCTTTCCCATTAGCTTCCTTTCCAGTCCCCTATGCTCCTTTGCATTCCATTCCACTCCATTCCACTACACTCCTTTCCCTTTCTTTCCCCTCCATTCCTCTCCACTGCACTCCACTGCACTTTTTTCCCTTCCATTCCATTCCACTCATTCCATTCCGTTTGATTCCATTCCATTCCATTCCATTCCATTCCATTCCATTCCATTCCCCTCCAAGGAACTCCACTCCAATGCTCTGCATTCCATTCCATTCCATTCCATTCCGAGTTAAACCGTTCTACTTCTCTCCATTGCACTCCTCTCCACTTCACTCCACTACATTCAATTTCTTTCCATTCCACTGCAGTCCACCACACTCCTCTCATTCCATTCATTTCCGATTCTCTGCACTCTACTCCATTCAATTCCATTCCATTCCTTATCATTCCATTTAATTGTATTCCATTCCATTCTATTACTTTCCATTCCATTCCATTCTGCTACCATACCCTCCAATCTAATCCCCTGCATTTCATTCCATTCCATCCCATTCCATTGCATTCCATTCCATTCCCCTCAATTCCACTCCACTCCGTTCCTTTCTTCTCGATACCACTCCAATAAACTCCACTGCACTTTTTTGCATTCATTCCATTGCATTCCATTGCCTTCCATTCCATTCCATTCCATTCCATTCCATTCCAATCCATTCCACTGGAATCCACTCCACTCCAATCCATTCCATTCCATTCCATTCCATTCCATTCCATTCCATTCCATTCCATTCAAATCCATTCTTCTCCACTTCATTCCTCTCCTATCCACTGCATTCCATTCCTTCCCATTAGCTGCCATTCCTGTCCCCTATGCTCCATTGCATTCCATTCCACTCCATTCCACTATACTCCATTCCCTTCCTTTATCCTCCATTCCACTCCACTGCACTCCACTGCACTTTTTTCCCTTCTAATCCATTCCATTCCACTCATTCCATTCTGTTTGATTCCATTCCATTCCATTCCTTTCCATTCCATTCCATTCCATTATTTTATACAAGAATCCAATCCACTGCACTCCAATTCATTTTGTTCCATTGCATTTAATTCATTCCAGTCTTCTAAACTCCACTCCACTCCGTACCGCTGCATTCCATTCCTTCCCATTTGCCTTCATTCCAATACACTCCAATCCATTCCGTTCTATTCCATTCCATTCCATTCCATTCCACTCAACTCCACTCCCTTCTTTCTTCTCCATTCCACTCCACTGCACTCCATTGCACTTTATTCAGTTCCATTCCATTCCATTCTATTAATTCCATTCCATTCCATTCCATTCCATTCCATTCCATTCCATTCCATTCCATGCCATTCCACCTTAATCCAATGTACTTTTCTCCATTGCATTCCACTCCACTTCACTCCACTCCATTCCATTCCTTTACATTCCACTCCAATCCACAACAGTCCTCTCCATTCCATTCATTTCCAATACACTGCACTCCCCTCTACTCCATTCCATTCCATTCCTTATCATTCCATTCCATTTTATTTCATTCCCTTCCATTACTTTCCATTCCATTCCATTCTACTCCCATTCACTCCACTCCAATCCTCTGCATTTCATTCCATTATATCCCATACGTTTGCGTTCCATTGCATTCCCCTCCATTCCAATACACTCCCTTACTTTCTTCTCCATTCCACTCCACTTCACTCCACTGCAATTTTTTCCATTCCATTCAATTCCATTCCATTCCATTTTTTTATACCAGAATCCAATCCTCTGCACTGCACTTCATTCCTTTCCATTCCATTCAATTCAACTGCACTCTTCTAAACTCCACTCCTCTCCATATCACAGCTTTCCATTCCTACCCATTCACCTTCATTGCGATCCTCTCCATTCCATTCCATTGTATTCCATTCCATTCCATTCCTTTCCACTCCATTCCAGTCAACTCCACTCCATTCATTTCTTCTCCATTCCACTCCACAACACTCCACTGCACTTTTTTCCATTCTATTGCATTCCATTCCATTCCATTCCATACCATTCCATTCCCCTCCACGCAACTCCGCCCCAATCCTCTGCATTCCATTCCATTCCATTGCATTGCATTCCATTTGATTCCATTCTACTCCCCTCCATTCCACTCCACTCCACTCCATTACATTCTTTCCCATTCCACTGCACTCCACCACAATCCTCTCCATTCCATTCATTTCCAATATACTGCATTCCAAACCACTTCATTCTATTCCATTCCATTAAATTCCTTTTCTTTCTGTTCCACTGTATTCCGTTCAATTCCATTACTTTCCATTCCATTCCATTCTACTCCAATCCACTCCACTACAATCCACTGCATTCCATTCCTTTCCATCCCAATCCATTGCATTTCATTCCATTCAGTTCAAATCTACTCTTCTCCATTCCCCTCTTCTCCACTCCACTGCATTTCATTCCTTCACATTCGCCTCCATTCCAGTCCACTCCATTCCATTCCATTCCTTTCCATTCCATTCTGTTCCATTCCATTCCATTCCAGTCCTCTCCATTCCATTCAATTCCATTCAATTCCATTCCATTCCTTTCCATTCCACTCCTTTCCACTCCACTCCTCTCCCTTTCTTTCTTCTCCATTCCACTCCACTACACTCCACTGAATTTTTTCCATTCCATTCCGTTTCGTTCCGTTCCGTTCCATTCCGTTCCGTTCCATTCCATTCTATTCCATTCCATTCTATTCCATTCCAATACATTCCATTCCGTTCCATTCAGTTTTATGCCATTCTTTTCACGTAGAATCCTCTCCAGTTAAATTAAATTCCTCTTCATTCCATTCAATTCAAATATACTCTTCTGCACTCCGCTCCTCTCCACACGATAGCATTCCATTCCGTCCCATTCATCTCCATTCCAGTCCACTCCTTCCATTCTTTCCATTTCATTCAATTCCATTCCATTTCACTCCTTTCCACTACACACCACTCCCATTCTTTCTTCTCCATTCCTCTCTACCGCACTCCACTGCACGTTTCTCCATTCCATTCCATTCCATTCCATTCCATTCATTCCATTCCATTCCATTATATTTCCCTCCTCGCAATTCCACACCAACACACTGAATTCATTTCCATTCCATTCCCTTCCATTCCATTCCATTCCTTTCCATTGCTTCTGATTCCTCTCTACTCCTTTACGTTCCATTCCACTCCAGTCCACTCCATTCCTTTCTTCTCCATTCCACTCAACTTCACTCCACTGAACTTTTTTCCATTCATTCCATTCCATTCCATTCCATTGCATTCTATTCCAGTACAATCAACTCCACTCCACTCCAATCCATGCCTTTTCATTCCATTGATTTCAAATCCAGTCTTTTGCACTACACTCCTCTCCGCACCACTGCATTCCATTCTTTCCATTCGACTCCATTCCATTCCACTCCATTCCATTCCATTTAATTCCATTCAATTCCATTCCATTTCACTCCACCCCACTCCCTTCCTTTCTTCTCCATTCCACTCCACTGCACTCCACTGCACTTTTTTCCATTCTATTGCATTCCGTTCCATTCCATTCCATTCCACTGCATTCCATTTCATTCCGTTGCATTCCATTCCCCTCCAGGCAACTCCACTCAAATCCACTGCTTTCCATTCAATTCCATTCCATTATATTCCATTGCATTCCATTCCATTCCGTTCCATTCCATTCCCATCCATTCCATTCCATTCCATTCAACTCTTTTCCAACAATATCCACTCCATTCCAATCCAATCCATGCCATTTCATTCAATCCAAATCCATTCTTCTCCACTCCACTCCTCTCCACTCCAGTGCATTCCATTCCTTCCCATTCGCCTCCATTATAGTCCACTCCATTCCTTTCCATTCCATTCCATTCCAATTCTTTCTATTCCATTCCTTTCTTTTGCACTACAATCCACTGCACTCTTCTCTAATCCATTCCATTCCATTACATTCAATTCAAATGCACTCTTCTCCCCTCCACTCCTCTCCATTCCACTCCAATCTATTCCATTCCATTCCATTCTATTCATATCCGCACTTCTCCCCTCCACTCCTCTCCAGTACACTGCGTTCCATTCGACTCCATTCCGGTCCACTCCATTCCATTCCATTGCATTCCATTCCATTATATTCTTTTCCACTAGAATCCACTCCACTCCACTCCAATCCATTCCTTTAATTTCCATTCATTTCAACTCCACTCTTCTGCACTCCACTCCTCTCGACACCATTGCATTCCATTCCTTCCCATTCGCCTCCATTCCAATCCTCTCCATTCCATTCCATTTTATTCCATTTCATTCTATTCCATTCCATTCCAGTCCACTCCACTCCCTTCCTTTCTTCTCCTTTCAACACCACTGCACTCCACTGTATTTTTTCCATTCTTTTCCATTCCATTCAATTCCATTCCATTCCACTCCACACTACTCCATTCCATTTCCCTCCATGCAACTCCACTCCAATCCACAGAATTCCATTCCATTCTCATCCCTTCCATTGCACCTGAATGCAATCTACTCCCCTCCATTCCAATCCACTCCACTCCATTCCATTCCTTCCCATTCCACTCCACTCCACCACACTCCACTCCATTGCATTCTTTTCCAATATAGTGCAATCCATTCCACCACATTCCATTGCATTCCATTCTTTTCATTCCGTTCCATTGTATTCCATTCTATTCCATTACTTTCCATTCAATTCCATTCTACCACAATCCAATCCACTCCAATCCATGGCATTCCATTCCATTCCATCCCATTCCATTGCATTCCATTACATTCAATTCAAATCCACTCTTCTCCTCTCCACTCCTCTCCACTCCACTGCAATTCCTTCCCTCCCATTCAGCTCCAATCCAAACCATTCCATTCCATTCCATTCCATTCAATTCCACTCCACTCCCCTGCCTCCTTTCTTCTCCCTTCCACTCCACTACACTCCACTTCACTTTTTTCCATTCAATCCATTTCATTCCATTTCATTCCATTCCATTCCATTCCATTCCGTTCTATTCCATTGCATTCTTTAACTTGAATCCACTCCACTCCACTCCAGTCCATTCTTTCCATTCCATTCAATTCAAAACCACTCTTCTGCACTCTACTCTCTGCACACCAGTGCATTCCTTACCTTCACATTTGCCTCCATTCCAATCCACTCCATTCAATTCCATTCCATTGCATTCCACTCCATTTCATAAAATTCCATTTGACTCCGTTCCTCTCAACTCCACTTCCTTCCTTTCTTCTCCATTCCACCCCACTGCACCCCACTGCACTTTATTCCATTCCATTCCATTTCTCTCCATTGCATTCCATTCCATTCCATTCCATTCCATTCCATTCCATTCCATTCCAATTCATTCCATTCCATTCCATTCTTTTCCACTAGAATCCACTCCGTTCCACTCCAATCCATTCCATTCCATTCCATTCCATTCCATTCCATTCCATTCAAATCCACTATTCTCCACTCCACTCCTCTCCACTCCACTGCATTATAGTCCTTCCCATTTCCATCCACTCCATTCCATTCCATTCCATTCCGTTCCGTTCCGTTCCGTTCCGTTCCATTCCGTTCCATTCCATTGCATTCCGTTCCGTTCCATTCCATTCCATTCCCTTCCTTGCCATTCCACTCCACTCCACTTGATTCCTTTCTTCTCCATTCCTCTACACTACACTCCACTGCAGTTTTTTATATTCATTCCATTCAGTTCAAATTCTCTCTTCTGCACTCCACTCTTCTCCACTCCGCTGCATTTCTTTCCTTCCCATTAACCTGCATTCCCGTCCATTCCATTCCATCCCATTCCATTATTTTCCCTTCAACTGCATTCCATTTCATTCCATTCCCTTCCATTGCATTCCATTGCATTCCAATTCAATCCATTCCATTCCATTCCATTCCATTCCATTCCATTCTTTTCCACTAGAATCCACTCCACTCCAATCCAATCCATTCCATTCCATTCCATTCCATTCATATTTACTCTTCTCCTCTCCACTGCTTTCCAGTCTTCTTTATTCCATTCCTTCCCATTTTCCTCCATTGCAGTCCAATACATTCCATTCCATTCTATTCCATTTCTCTCCATTCCCCTGCACTCCACTCCCTTCCTTTCTTTTCCATTCCACTCCACTGCACTCCATTGCACTTTTTTCCATTCCATTTCTTTCCATTCTAATCAATTCATTCCATTCCGTTTCATTCCATTCCATTGCATTCCATTCCATCCCATTCCATTCCGTTCAATTCACCTCCATGCAACTCCACTCCAGTCCACTTCGTTCCATTCAATTCCATTCCTTTCCATACCATTCCATTCCATTCCATTCCTACGGAATCCAATCTACACCCCTCCTTTATCCTCCACTCCACTCCAGTCCACTCCCTTCCATTCCTTCACATTTCACTACAGTCCACCACCATCCTCTCTATTCCATTCATTTCCAATACACTGCACTCCGTTCCTCTCCATTCCATTCCATCCCATTCCTTTTCATTCCATTCTATTGAATTCCTTTCCATTCCATTCTACTGCATTCCATTATTTTCAATTCCATTCCATTCTACTGCAATCCACTCCAGTCCAATCCACTGCATTCCATTTCATTACAACCCCTTCCATTGAATTCAATTCCATTAAATTCAAGTGCACTTTTCTCCACTCCACTCTTCTCCACTCAACTGCATTTCATTCCTTCCCGTTTGCCTCCATTCCAGTCCACTCCATTCCATTCCATTTTATTCCATTCCTTTCCATTTCATTCCATTTCATTGCATTCCATTCTATTCCTTTCCATTCCATTCCATGACATGCCATTCCATTCCACTCCATTCCATTCCACTCCATTCCATTCCATTCCATTCCACTACTTTCCATTCCACTCCATTCAACTCCACTCCACTGCTTCCTTTCTTCTCCATTCCACCCCACTGCACTCCACAGCACTTTTTTTCCATTCCATTCCATTCCATTCCATTCCATTCCATTCCATTCCATTCCATTACATTCTTTTCCACTAGAATCCAGACCACTCCTCTCCAGTCCACTCCATTCCATTCCATTAAATTCCATTCAAATCCACTCTTCTCCACTCCACCCCTCTCCACTCCTCTGCATTCCATTAATTGCCATTCGCCTCAGTTAAAGTCAACTCCATTCCTTTCCTTTCCATTCCATTCCATTCCACTCCATTCCGCTGCATTCCACTCCACTCCACTCTCTTCCTTTCTTTTCTATTCAACTCCACTGCACTCCAGTACAATTTTTGCCATTCCATTCCATTGCATTCCATTACATTCCGTTGCACTCTCTTCCGTTGTGTTCTGTTCGGTTCCGTTCCATATCATTCCATTCCATTCCTATCCATTCCCCGCATGAAACTCCCCTCCAACCCACTGCATTCCATTACATTCCATTGTAGTCCATTCCATTCCAATCCAGCTGAATCCAATCGATTCCCCTCCATTCCACTCCAATCCACTTCACTTCAATCCATTCCTTCCCTTTCCCCTCCACTCCACTCCACTCCTCTACAATCCATTAAATTCCAATAAACTGCACGCCACTCCTTTCCATTCCATTCCATTCCATTCCATTCCATTCCATTCCATTCCATTCCATTCCTTTTTATTTCGTTCCATTGTATTACATTTCTTTCCATTACTTTCCATTCCATTCCATTCCACTCCAATCCACCACACTCCAGTCCACTTCATTCCATTCCGTTTTATTCCATGGCATTTCATTGCAATCAATTCAAATCCACTCTTCTCCACTACACTCCTCTCCACTCCACTGCATTCCATTACTTCCCATTCTCTTCTATTCCAGTCGAATCCACTCCATTCCATTCCATTGCATTGCATTCATTTCCATTCCCTTCCATCCCATTCCATTCCATTGCATTCCATTCCAATCCCTTGCATTCCATTCCATTGCAATCCACTCCACTCCTCTCCACTCCACTGGATTGCATTCCTTCCCATTCACCCCCATTCCAGTCCACTCCATTCCATTCCATTCAATTCCATTCCTTTCCATTCCATTCCTTTCCATTTTTTTCAACTAGAATCCACTCCACACGACTCTAATCCATTCCATTACTTTCCATTCCATTCAAATACACTATTCTCCACTCTGCTCCTCTCCACTCCACTGCATTGCATTCCTTCCCTTTCGCCTCCATTCCAGTCCACTCTATTCCATTCCATTCCATTCCATTCCATTCCATTCCTTTCCATTCCATTCCTTTCCATTGCTTTCTATTCCATTCCATTCCACTCCATTCCATTAGACTCCATTCCAATTCTCTCCAATTCCTTCCTTTCTTCTCCATTCCACTCCACTGCACTCCACTGCACTTTATTTCATTCCTTTCCTTTCCATTCAACTCCATTTCAATCCATTCCATTCCATTCCCTTCCATTCCATTCCTTTCCATTCCTTTCCATTCCATTCCATTATTTTACATTACATTGCATTCTTTTCCCGTAGAACCCACTCCACTCCAATCCAATCCATTTCATTCCATTCCATTCAAATACACTATTCTCCACTCCACTCCTCTCCTCTCCACTGAATTCCATTAGTTCCCATTCACTTCCATTCCATTCTACTCCATTCCATTCCATTGCGTTGCATTCCATTCCATTCCACTCTTTTCCACTCAACCCCACTCCCTTCCATCCTTCTCCATTCCACTCTAGTACACTCCCATCCACTTTTTTCCATTCCATTCAATTCCATTCCTTTACATTCCACTCCATTCCATTCCCTTCCCTTCTTTTCACTGGAATCCTCTCCACTCCACTCCAATACATTCCATTCCTTTCTATTTAAATCCACTATTGTCTACTGCACTCCTCTCAACTCCACTGCGTTCCATGCCTTCCGAATCGCATCCATTCCTTTCCACTCCTTTCCATTGCATTCCATTCCATTCCATTCCATTCCATTGCATTCCATTCCATTCCATTCCATTCCGTTCCATTCCACTCCATTCCACTCCGTTCATTCCACTCCATTCTGTTCCATGCCACTGCATTCCGTTCCATTCCATTCCATTCCATCCCATTCCATTAAATTCCATTCCATTCCATTCCATTCTTTTCCACTGGAATCCACTCCAATCCATTCCATTCCATTCTATTCAAATCCACTCTTCTCCACTCCACTCCTCACCACTCCACTCCGTTCCATTCCTTCACATTCGCCTACATTCCAGTCCATTCCTTTCCATTCCATTCTTTTCTTTTCAATTCCATTCTACTCCATTCCGCTCCCCTCCACTCCCTTCCTTTCTTCTCCATTTCACTCCAATGTGCTGCACAGCAATTTTTTCCATTCCATTCCATTCCATTCCATTCCATTCCATTCCATTCCATTCTATTCTTTTCCACTGTAAACCACTCCATTCCACTCGAGTATATTCCATTCCATTCTGTTAAATTCAAATCCACCCTTCGCCAGTACATTGCTCTCCAATCCAGTGGATTACATTCCTTCCAATTGGCTTCTACTACAGTCCATTCCATTCCATTCCATTCCATTCCATTCCATCCATTCCATTCCTCTCCATTCCATTCCATTCCATTCCATTCCATTCCATTCCTCTCCATTCCATTCCATTCCATTCCACTTCATTCCACTGCACTCCTCTCCCATCCTTACTTCTCCATTCCACTCCACTGCACTCCATTGAAGTTTTTTACATTCCATTCCATTAATTTCCATTCCATTGCATTCGATAGCATTCCACTCCATTCCATTCTTTTCTGTTCCGTTCCATTCCATTCCATTCCATTCCAATGCATTCCATTCACCTCCATTCGCCTCCACTCCAATCCACTGCATCGCATTCCATTCCATTGTATTACATTCCATTCCATTCCTCTCCATTCCATTCCATTCTACTCCAATCCACTTCACTGCAATTCAATGCATTCCATTCCATTCCATTCCATTCTGTTCCATTCCATTCCATTCCAGTCTATTCTTTTCCACTATAATCCACTCCATTAAACTCGAATCCATTCCATTCCATTCTATACAACTCAAATCCACACTTCTCCACTAAATTCCTTTCCACTACACTGCATTCCATTCCTTCACATTCGCCTCCACTCCATTCCACTCCACTCCTTTCCATTCCATTGCATTGCATTCCATTCTGCTCCATTCCGTTCCATTCAGTTCCTTTCCATTCCATTCCATTCCCTTCCATTCCACACTATTCTATTCTATTCCTATCTTGCGACAAGTTCTCAATCTCTCACCCTGGTTGGATTGCAGTGGCACTATGTCAGCTCACATTTTATTTCCCCTTTCCTTTCCAATCCATTCCATTGCATTCCATTCCATTCCATTCAAGTTCATTCCATTCCGTTCCATTCTGTTCCGTTGGACTCCATTCCATTCCATTCCATTCCATTCCATTCCATTCCATTCCATTCCATTCCATTGCACACTATTCTATTCTATTCCTATCTTGCAACAAGTTATCAATCTCTCACCCTGGTTTCAGTGCATTGGCACTATGTCAGCTCACATTTTATTTTCCCTTTCCATTCCAATCCATTCCATTCCATTCTATTCCATTCCATTCCGTTCCATTCTGTTCCGATGCACTCCATTCCATTTCATTCCATTCCATTCCATTCCATTCCATTCCATTGCACTCCATTCCATTCCATTCCACTCCATTCCATTCCAGTCCATTTCATTCTATTCCTTTCCACTCCACACGATTCTATTCTTTTCCTTTCTTTCAACCAGTTCTCAATGTGTCACCCTGACTGGATTGCAGTGGCACAATGTCAGCTCCCATTTAATTTCACTGTTCCATTCCATTCCATTCCATTCCTTTCCATTCCATTCCATTCCCTTGCACTCCATTCCATTCCATTTCATTCCATTCCATTCCATTACATTCGATTCCACACTGTTCTATTATATTACTTTCTTTCAATAAGTTCTGAGTCTGTCACGCTGTCTGGATTGCTGTGGCAAAAATTCAGCACACATTTTATTTCACAGTTCCATTCCAATAAATTGGATTCCATTCCATTCCATTCCATTCAATTCCATTTAATTCCATTCCGCATGTTACTCACCATTCCATTCCATTCATTCCATTTCATTCCATTCCATTCCATTCCTCTCATTTCCCCACTAATCTATTCTATTCCTTCCATTCAACAATTTCTCAATCTGTCACCCTGGCTGGAATTCAGTTTTGCAGTATCACCCTACATTTTATTTCACCCTTCCTTTCCATTCCATTCCATTCCAATCCATTCCCTTCCATTCCAATCCATTCCATTCCATTCCATTCCATTCCATTCCATTCCACTCCATTCCATTCCATTCTGTTCCATTCTTTTCCTTTGCAACCAATTCCATTCTATTCCATTCTATTCCATTCCATTGCATTCCATTCCAATCCACTCCACGCCACTCCATTCCATTCCATTCCATTCCATTCCATGCCATTCCATTCCATGCCATTCCATTCCATGCCATTCCATTCCATTCACTATTTTATTCTGTTCCTTTCTTTCAACAAGTTCTCAATCTGTAACCCTTGTAGGATTGCAGTGGCACAATGTCAGCTCATATTTCATTTCACCGTTTCATTCCATTCTGTTGCATTCCATTCCATTCCATTCATTCCATTCTTTTCCATACCATTTGATTACTTTCTGGTCAATTCAGTTCCATTGCATTCCATTCCATTTCATTCCATTCCACTCAAAACTATTCTATTCTACTCCTTTCTTTCAACATGTTCTCAATCTGTCACCCTTGCTGGATTGCAGTAGCACAATGTCAGCTCACATTTTGTTACTCCGTTTCATTCCATTCCATTCTTTTCCACTCCATTCCATTCCATTTAATTCCGTTCCGTTCCTTTCCGTTCCATTGCACTCCATTCCATTCCATTCCATTGCTTTCCATTCTTTTCCATTTCCTTATATTCCACACTATTCTATTCTACTGCTTTGTTTCAACAATTCTTAATATGTCACCCTGGCTGTATTGCAGTTGCACAATGTCAGCTCACAGTTACTTTAACCATTCCATTCCGTACCATTCCATTCCATTCCATTCCATTCCATTCCATTCCATTCCATTCCATTCATTTCCATTCGGTTCCATTACACTCCATTCCTTGCCATTCTATTGCATTCCACACTATTCTCTTCTCTTCCTTTCTTTCAACAAGTTCTCAATCGGTCACCCTGTGTGCATTGCAGTGACACAATGTCAGCTCACAATTTATTTCACTGTTCATTCCATTCCATTCCATTCCATTCCATTCCATTCCATTCCATTCCATTCCATTCCATTCCATTCTCTTCCATTGCACTCCATTCCATTCCATTCCAGATTATTCGATTCTATTACTTTCTTTCAACAAGTTCTTTATCTGTCACCCTGGCTGGATTGCAGTGGCACAATATCAGCTCACATTTTATTTAACCATTCCATTCCATTTCATTTCATTCCATTCCATTTGGTTCCATTCCATTCCATTCTACAGTATGCTACTCTATTACTTTCTTTCAACAAGATCTCAATCTGTCACCCTGGCTGGATTGCAGTGGAAGTATATCAGCTCACATTTTATTTCACGGTTCCATTCCATTCATTTCCATTCCATTCCATTCCAATCCATTACATTCCATTTCATTCTATTCCATTCAATTCCGTTCAATTCTTTTCAATTCGATTTCATTCCATTCTCTTCTATTATATTCAATTGCACTCCATTCCATTCCATTCTTATTTCATCAACTTCTCAAACTGTCACCCTGTTTATATTGCAGTTCCACAATGTCAGCTTAATTTTTACTTCACCATTAAATTCCTTTCCATTCCATTCCCTTCCTTTCCATGTCATTCCATTCCATTCCCTTCCTTTCCATTGCATTCCATTCCATTCCATTCCATTCCATGACATTTCACTCCATTCCACGTGATGGTCTCCATTCCATTCCATTCCTTACATTCCATTCCATTCCATTCCTTCCATTCTATTCCATTCCATTCCATTCTATTCCGTTCCTTCCATTCCATTCCATTCCATTCCATTCCCTTCCATTCCACTCCTTTCCATTCCACACTCTTTTATTCTATTCCTTTCTTTCAACAAGTTCACAATATGTAACCCTTGTAGGATTGCAGTTGTACAGTGTCAGCTCAAATTTCATTTCACCATTCCATTCCATTCCTTTCCATTCATTACATTCCCTTCCATTCCATTTCATTACTCGCTGTTCAAATCCGTTCCATTGCACTCCATTGCATTTCATTCCATTCCATTCCAAACTACTCTATTCTACTCCTTTCTTTCAACATGTTCTCAATCTATCACCCTCTGTCACCCTGGCTGGATTTCAGTGGCACAATATCGGCTCGCATTTTGTTACACCATTTCATTCCATTCCTTTCTTTTCCACTCCATGCCATTTCATTCGATTTCATTCCATTCCATTCCATTGCACTCCATTCCCTTCCATTAAATTCCATTCAATTCCATTCCATTCCATTCCTTTCCATTCCATTACATTGCACACTATTCTATTCTACTCCCTTGTTTCAACAATTCTCAATATGTCAACCTGGCTGGATTTCAGTGGCACAGTGTCAGCTCACATTTTCTTTCACCATTCCATTCCATTCCATTCCACTCTTTTCCATTCCATTCCAATTCCATTCCTTTCCATTGCATTCCATTCCATTCATTTCCATTCCGTTCCATTTCACTCCATTCCATTCCATTCCATTCCATTCCATTCCATTCCATTCCATTCCATTGCATTCCACACTATCCTATTATCTTCCTTTCTTTCCACAGGTTCTCAATCTCTCTCCCTCTCTGAATTGCAGTGGCACAATGTCAGCTCACATTTTATTTCAGCTTTCCATTCCATTCCATTCCCTTCCATTCCACTCCATTCCAACCCACACTCTTCGTTTCTAGTCCTTTTTTCAACAAATTCTCAATCTGTCACCCTGGCTGGATTGCAGTGGCACAATATCCGCTCACATTTTATTTCCCCATTCCATTCCATTCCATTCCATTCCATTCCATTCCATTCCATTCCATTCCATTCCACACTATGCTATTCCATTGCTTTCTTTCAACAAGCTCTCAATCTGTCACCCTGGCTGTATTGCAGTGGCAGAATAGCAGCTCACATTTTGTTTCACTGTTCCATTACATTCATTTACATTCCATTCCATTCCCCTCCATTCCATTCCATTCCATTTCATTCTATTCCATTCAATTCCATTCAATTCTATTCCAATCGATTTCATTCCATTCTCTTCTATTATGTTCAACTTCACTCCATTCCATTCCATTCCATTCCATCCCATTCCATTCCATTTCATTCCACTCCGTTCCATTCAATTCCATTCCACTCCTTTCCTTTCCATTTCATTCGATTCCGTTCCATTCCCTTCCAATCTATACTGTTCTTTTCTATTCCTTTCTTTCAGAAAGTTCTCAATATGTTACCCTGGCTTTATTGCAGTGTCAGAATGTCAACTCACGTTATATTTCAACGTTACATTCCATTCCATTCCCTGCCATGCCATTCCATTCCATTCCTTTCCATTTCAATCCACTCCATTCCATTGAACTCCAATTCATTCCACTCCATTCCATTCCATTCCATTCCATTCCATTCCATTCCATTCCTTTGTTTCAACAAGTTCTCAATCTGTCACACTTGCTGGATTGCAGTTCCACAATGTCAGCTTACATTTTCTTTTACGTTCCATTCCAATCCATTCCATTCCATTCCATTCCATTCCATTCCATTCCATTCCATTCCATTCCATTTTATTCCATACAGTTTCATTCCGTTCCATTGCCCTACATGCCATTCCATTCCATTCCATTCCATTCCATTCCATTCCGTTCCATTCCATTCCATTCCAAACTATTCTATTCTATTCATTTCTTACAATAAATTCTCAATCTGTCACCCTGGCTGGATTGCAGTTCCTCAGTGTCAGCTCACATTTTATTTCACCATTCCATTCCATTTTATTCCTTTCCGTTCCATCTCTTGCCATTGCACCCCTTCAATTTGATTCAATTACAATCAATTCCATTCTATTCTTTTCCATTCCATTCCACACTATTCTGTTCTATTCCTTTCTTTCAACAACTTCTCCGTCTGTCCCTCTGGCTGGAATTCAGTTGCACATTATCAGCTCACAATTCATTTCACCATTCCATTCCATTCCATTCCATTCCAATCCATTCCATTCCATTCCTTTCCATTCCATTCAATTCCATTCCATTCCATTCCATTCCATTCCACTCCACTCCATTCCATTCCATTCCATTCCTTTCCATTCCATTCCACTCCATTCAATGTCATTCCACTCCATTCCATTCCGATCCATAGCAATACATGACTTTCCATTCCATTACATTCCCTTCCATTCCCTTCCAATCAATTCCATTCCAATCCTTTCCATTTTACTCTATTCCATTCCATTATGTTCCATTCCATTCCACTCCACTCCATGCAGTTCCTCACTATTCTATCCTATTCCTTTCTTTAAACAAGTTCTAAATCTCTCACCCTGGCTGGATTGCAGTGGCACAATGTCAGCTCACATTTTACTTCACCTTTCCATTCGATTCCATTTCTTTCCACTCCATTCAATTCCATTCCTTTACATTGCACACTATTCTATTCTATTCTTTTCTTTAAACAAGTTCTAAATCTATCGCCCTGGCAGTATTGCAATGGCACCATTTCAGCTCACATTTTATTTCACCATTACATTCCATTCCACTCCATTCCACTGCATTCCATTCCACTCCATTCCATTCTATTCCGTTCTGTTCCATTCCGTTCCATTGCATTCCATCCCATCCCATTCCATTCCATTCCATTCCATTCCATTCCATTCCATTCCATTCCATTCCATTCCGTTCCACACAATTCTATTCTATTCCTTTCTTTCAACAAGTTCTCAGTATGTCACCCTGGCTGGATTGCAGTGGCACAATGTCAGCTCACATTTACTTTAACCATTCCATTCCATTCCATTCCATTCCATTCCATTCCATTCCATTCCATTCCTTTCCATTCCATTCAATTCCATTCCATTCCACTCAATTCTATACCATTCATTTCCATTCGGTTCCATTACACTCCAATCCATTCCATTCAATTGCAATCCACACTATTCTCTTCTCTTCTTTTCTTTCAACATGTTCTCAATCGGTCACCCTGGATGGTTGGAATGACACAATGTCAGCTCACATTTTATTTCACTGTTACATTCGATTCCATTCCATTCCATTCCATTCTTTCCATTCCATTCCATTCTCTTCCATTGCTCTCAATTCCATTCCATTCCAGACTATTCGATTCTATTACTTTCTTTCAACAAGTTCTTTATCTGTCACCCTGGCTGGATTGCAGTGGCACAATATCAGCTCACATTTTATTTAACCATTCCATTCCATTTGATTCCATTCCATTCCATTCCGTTCCATTCCATTCCACTCCACAGTATGCTTTTCTATTCCTTTCTTTCAACAAGCCCTCAATCTGTCACCCTGGCTGGATTCCAGTGGAAGTACATCAGCTCACATTTTATTTCACTGTTCCATTCCATTCATTTCCATTCCATTCCATTCCATTCCATTCCACTCCACTCCACTCCACGCCATTCCATTCCATTCCATTCTATTCCATTCCATTCCATTCCATTCCACTCCACTCCACTCCACGCCATTCCATTCCATTCCATTCCATTCTATTCCATTCCATTCCATTCCATTCCATTCCATTCCATTCCATTCTATTCCATTCAATTCCATTCAATTCTTTTCAATTCGATTTCATTCCATTCTCTTCTATTATGTTCAATTGCACTCCATTCCACTCCATTCTTATTTCATCAACTTCTCAAACTGTCACAATGATTATATTGCAGTTCCAGAATGTCAGCTTACTTTTTACTTCACCGTCAAATTCCTTTCCATTCCATTCCCTTCCTTTCCATGTCATTCCATTCCATTCCTTTCCATTGCTTTCCATTCCACACTCTTTTATTCTATTCCTTTCTTTCAACAATTTCTCAATATGTAACCCTTGTAGGATTGCAGTTGCACAATTTCAGCTCAAATTTCATTTCACAATTCCATTCCATTCCATTCCATTCCATTCCATTCCATTCCATTCCCTTCCCTTCCATTCCATTCCATTCCACTCCATTCCACGTGATGGTCTCCATTCCATTCCATTCCATTCTATTCCATTCCTCGCCATTCCATTCCATTCCATTTCATTCTATAAAATTCCATTCCATTGCATTTTTTTCCACTAGAATCCACTCCACTCCAATCCATTCCATGGCATTCCATTCAAATCATATCCTCTCTTCCCCACTCCACTGCGTTCCATTCCTTCCCATTCGCACCCATTCCCGTCCAATCCACTCCATTCCGTTCTATTCCATTCCATTCCATTCCATTCCTTTCCATTCCATTCCATTCCAGTCGATTCTATTCCATTCCTGTCAATTCCATTCCATTCCAGTCGATTCCATTCCATTCCATTCCATTCTATTCCATTTCATTCCATTCTATTCGTTTCCACTGGAATCCATTCCACTCCTCTCTAATCCATTCCATTCCATTCCATTCCATTGCATTCAATTCAAATCCACTCTTCTCCACTCCACTCCTCTCCACTCCACTGCATTCCATTCCTTATCATTCGCCTCCATTCCAGTCCTCTGTGTTCCGTTGCATTCAATTCCACTCCGTTGCACTGCACTCCTCTCCCTTCCTGTCTTCTGCATTCCACTCCCAATGCACCCCACCGCACTTTTTTCCATTCCATTCCATTTAATTCCATTCATTCCATTCCTTTTGATTCCATTCCATTCCATTCTATTCCATTCCATTCCTGTCCATGCAACATCACTCCAATCCACTGCATTCCATTTCATTACAACCCCTTCCATTGAATTCATTTCCATTAAATTCAAGTGCACTTTTCTCCACTCCACTCTTCTCCACTCAACTGCATTTCATTCCTTCCCGTTTGCCTCCATTCCAGTCCACTCCATTCCATTCCATTTTATTCCATTCCTTTCCATTTCATTCCATTTGATTGCATTCCATTCTATTCCTTTACATTCCATTCCATGACATGCCATTCCATTCCACTCCATTCCATTCCACTCCATTCCATTCCATTCCATTCCACTACTTTCCATTCCAGTCCATTCAACTCCACTCCACTGCTTCCTTTCTTCTCCATTCCACTCCACTGCACTCCACAGCACTTTTTTTCCATTCCATTCCATTCCATTCCATTCCATTCCATTACAATCTTTTCCACTAGAATCCAGACCACTCCTCTCCAGTCCACTCCATTCCATTCCATTAAATTCCATTCAAATCCACTCTTCTCCACTCCACCCCTCTCCACTCCTCTGCATTCCATTAATTGCCATTCGCCTCAGTTAAAGTCAACTCCATTCCTTTCCTTTCCATTCCATTCCATTCCATTCCATTCCACTGCATTCCACTCCACTCCACTCTCTTCCTTTCTTTTCTATTCAACTCCACTGCACTCCAGTACAATTTTTGCCATTCCATTCCATTGCATTCCATTACATTCCGTTGCACTCTCTTCCGTTGTGTTCTGTTCGGTTCCGTTCCATATCATTCCATTCCATTCCTATCCATTCCCCGCATGAAACTCCCCTCCAACCCACTGCATTCCATTCCATTCCATTGTAGTCCATTCCATTCCAATCCAGCTGAATCCAATCGATTCCCCTCCATTCCACTCCAATCCACTTCACTTCAATCCATTCCTTCCCTTTCCCCTCCACTCCACTACACTCCTCTCCAATCCATTCAATTCCAATAAACTGCACGCTACTCCTTTCCATTCCATTCCATTCCATTCCATTCCATTCCATTCCATTCCATTCCATTCCATTCTATTCCATTCCATTCCATTCCTTTTTATTTCGTTCCATTGTATTACATTTCTTTCCATTACTTTACATTCCATTCCATTCCACTCCAATCCACCACACTCCAGTCCACTTCATTCCATTCCGTTTGATTCCATTGCATTTCATTGCAATCAATTCAAATCCACTCTTCTCCACTACACTCCTCTCCACTCCACTGCATTCCATTACTTCCCATTCTCTTCAATTCCAGTCGAATCCACTCCATTCCATTCCATTGCATTGCATTCAATTCCATTCCATTCCATTCCATTCCATTCCATTGCATTCCATTCCAATCCCTTGCATTCCATTCCATTGCAATCCACTCCACTCCTCTCCACTCCACTGGATTGCATTCCTTCCCATTCACCCCCATTCCAGTCCACTCCATTCCATTCCATTCAATTCCATTCCTTTCCATTCCATTCCTTTCCATTTTTTTCAACTAGAATCCACTCCACACGACTCTAATCCATTCCATTACTTTCCATTCCATTCAAATCCACTATTCTCCACTCTGCTCCTCTCCACTCCACTGCATTGCATTCCTTCCCTTTCGCCTCCATTCCAGTCCACTCTATTCCATTCCATTCCATTCCATTCCATTCCTTTCCATTCCATTCCTTTCCATTGCTTTCTATTCCATTCCATTCCACTCCATTCCATTAGACTCCATTCCAATTCTCTCCAATTCCTTCCTTTCTTCTCCATTCCACTCCACTGCACTCCACTGCACTTTATTTCATTCCTTTCCTTTCCATTCAACTCCATTTCAATCCATTCCATTCCATTCCCTTCCATTCCATTCCTTTCCATTCCTTTCCATTCCATTCCATTACTTTACATTACATTGCATTCTTTTCCCGTAGAACCCACTCCACTCCAATCCAATCCATTTCATTCCATTCCATTCAAATACACTATTCCCCACTCCACTCCTCTCCACTCCACTGAATTCCATTAGTTCCCATTCACTTCCATTCCATTCCACTCCATTCCATTCCATTGCATTGCATTCCATTCCATTCCACTCTTTTCCACTCAACCCCACTCCCTTCCATCCTTCTCCATTCCACTCTAGTACACTCCCATCCACTTTTTTCCATTCCATTCAATTCCATTCCTTTACATTCCACTCCATTCCATTCCCTTCCCTTCTTTTCACTGGAATCCTCTCCACTCCACTCCAATACATTCCATTCCTTTCTATTTAAATCCACTATTGTCCACTGCACTCCTCTCAACTCCACTGCGTTCCATGCCTTCCGAATCGCATCCATTCCTTTCCACTCCTTTCCATTGCATTCCATTCCATTCCATTCCATTCCATTCCATTCCATTCCATTCCATTCCGTTCCATTCCACTCCATTCCACTCCGTTCATTCCACTCCATTCTGTTCCATGCCACTGCATTCCGTTCCATTCCATTCCATTCCATACCATTCCATTAAATTCCATTCCATTCCATTCCAGTCCATTCCAATGGATTCCACTCCAATCCATTCCATTCCATTCTATTCAAATCCACTCTTCTCCACTCCACTCCTCACCACTCCACTCCCTTCCATTCCTTCACATTCGCCTACATTCCAGTCCATTCCTTTCCATTCCATTCTTTTCTTTTCAATTCCATTCTACTCCATTCCGCTCCCCTCCACTCCCTTCCTTTCTTCTCCATTTCACTCCAATGTGCTGCACAGCAATTTTTTCCATTCCATTCCATTCCATTCCATTCCATTCCATTCCATTCCATTCCATTCTATTCTTTTCCACTGTAAACCACTCCATTCCACTCGAGTATATTCCATTCCATTCTGTTAAATTCAAATCCACCCTTCGCCAGTACATTGCTCTCCAATCCAGTGGATTACATTCCTTCCAATTGGCTTCCACTACAGTCCATTCCATTCCATTCCATTCCATTCCATTCCATTCCATTCCATTCCATTCCACTCCATTCCATTCCATTCCACTTCATTCCACTGCACTCCTCTCCCATCCTTACTTCTCCATTCCACTCCACTGCACTCCATTGAAGTTTTTTACATTCCATTCCATTAATTTCCATTCCATTGCATTCGATAGCATTCCACTCCATTCCATTCTTTTCTGTTCCGTTCCATTCCATTCCATTCCATTCCAATGCATTCCATTCACCTCCATGCGCCTCCACTCCAATCCACTGCATCGCATTCCATTCCATTGTATTACATTCCATTCCATTCCTCTCCATTCCATTCCATTCTACTCCAATCCACTTCACTGCAATTCACTGCATTCCATTCCATTACATTCCATTCTGTTCCATTCCATTCCATTCCAGTCTATTCTTTTCCACTATAATCCACTCCACTAAACTCGAATCCATTCCATTCCATTCCATACAACTCAAATCCACACTTCTCCACTAAATTCCTTTCCACTACACTGCATTCCATTCCTTCACATTCGCCTCCACTCCATTCCACTCCACTCCTTTCCATTCCATTGCATTGCATTCCATTCTGCTCCGTTCCGTTCCATTCTGTTCCTTTCCATTCCATTCCATTCCCTTCCATTCCACACTATTCTATTCTATTCCTATCTTGCGACAAGTTCTCAATCTCTCACCCTGGTTGGATTGCAGTGGCACTATGTCAGCTCACATTTTATTTCCCCTTTCCTTTCCAATCCATTCCATTGCATTCCATTCCATTCCATTCAAGTTCATTCCATTCCGTTCCATTCTGTTCCATTGAACTCCATTCAATTCCATTCCATTCCATTCCATTCCATTCCATTCCATTCCATTCCATTCCATTCTATTCCATTCCATTCCATTCCACACTATTCTATTCTATTCCTATCTTGCAACAAGTTATCAATCTCTCACCCTGGTTTCATTGCATTGGCACTATGTCAGCTCACATTTTATTTTCCCTTTCCATTCCAATCCATTCCATTCCATTCTATTCCATTCCATTCCGTTCCATTCTGTTCCGATGCACTCCATTCCATTTCATTCCATTCCATTCCATTCCATTCCATTGCAATCCATTCCATTCCATTCCACTCCATTCCATTCCAGTCCATTTCATTCTATTCCTTTCCACTCCACACGATTCTATTCTATTCCTTTCTTTCAACCAGTTCTCAATGTGTCACCCTGGATGGATTGCAGTGGCACAATGTCAGCTCCCATTTTATTTCACTGTTCCATTCCATTCCATTCCATTCCTTTCCATTCCATTCCATTCCCTTCCACTCCATTCCATTCCATTTCATTCCATTCCATTCCATTACATTCGATTCCACACTGTTCTATTATATTACTTTCTTTCAATAAGTTCTGAGTCTGTCACGCTGTCTGGATTGCTGTGGCAAAAATTCAGCACACATTTTATTTCACAGTTCCATTCCAATAAATTCGATTCGATTCCATTCCATTCCATTCAATTCCATTTAATTCCATTCCGCATGTTGCTCACCATTCCATTCCATTCATTCCATTTCATTCCATTCCATTCCATTCCTTTCATTTCCCCACTAATCTATTCTATTCCTTCCATTCAACAATTTCTCAATCTGTCACCCTGGCTGGAATTCAGTTTTGCAGTATCACCCTACATTTTATTTCACCCTTCCTTTCCATTCCATTCCATTCCAATCCATTCCCTTCCATTCCAATCCATTCCATTCCATTCCATTCCATTCCATTCCATTCCATTCCATTCCACTCCATTCCATTCCATTCTGTTCCATTCTTTTCCTTTGCAACCAATTCCATTCTATTCCATTCTATTCCATTCCATTGCATTCCATTCCAATCCACTCCACGCCACTCCATTCCATTCCATTCCATTCCATTCCATGCCATTCCATTCCATGCCATTCCATTCCATTCAGTATTTTATTCTATTCCTTTCTTTCAACAAGTTCTCAATCTGTAACCCTTGTAGGATTGCAGTGGCACAATGTCAGCTCATATTTCATTTCACCGTTTCATTCCATTCTGTTGCATTCCATTCCATTCCATTCATTCCATTCTTTTCCATACCATTTGATTACTTTCTGGTCAATTCAGTTCCATTTCATTCCATTCCATTTCATTCCATTCCACTCAAAACTATTCTATTCTACTCCTTTCTTTCAACATGTTCTCAATCTGTCACCCTTGCTGGATTGCAGTAGCACAATGTCAGCTCACATTTTGTTACTCCGTTTCATTCCATTCCATTCTTTTCCACTCCATTCCATTCCATTTCATTCCTTTCCTTTCCTTTCCGTTCCATTCCATTCCATTCCATTCCATTCCATTGCTTTCCATTCTTTTCCATTTCCTTACATTCCACACTATTCTATTCTACTGCTTTGTTTCAACAATTCTTAATATGTCACCCTGGCTGTATTGCAGTTGCACAATGTCAGCTCACATTTACTTTAACCATTCCATTCCGTACCATTCCATTCCATTCCATTCCATTCCATTCCATTCCATTCCATTCATTTCCATTCGGTTCCATTACACTCCATTCCTTGCCATTCTATTGCATTCCACACTATTCTCTTCTCTTCCTTTCTTTCAACAAGTTCTCAATCGGTCACCCTGTGTGCATTGCAGTGACACAATGTCAGCTCACAATTTATTTCACTGTTCATTCCATTCCATTCCATTCCATTCCATTCCATTCCATTCCATTCCATTCTATTCCATTCCATTCCATTCCATTCTCTTCCATTGCACTCCATTCCATTCCATTCCAGATTATTCGATTCTATTACTTTCTTTCAACAAGTTCTTTATCTGTCACCCTGGCTGGATTGCAGTGGCACAATATCAGCTCACATTTTATTTAACCATTCCATTCCATTTCATTTCATTCCATTCCATTTGGTTCCATTCCATTCCATTCCACAGTATGCTACTCTATTACTTTCTTTCAACAAGATCTCAATCTGTCACCCTGGCTGGATTTCAGTGGAAGTATATCAGCTCAAATTTTATTTCACGGTTCCATTCCATTCATTTCCATTCCATTCCATTCCATTCCATTCCATTCCATTCCATTCCATTCCATTCCATTTCATTCTATTCCATTCAATTCCGTTCAATTCTTTTCAATTCGATTTCATTCCATTCTCTTCTATTATATTCAATTGCACTCCATTCCATTCCATTCTTATTTCATCAACTTCTCAAACTGTCACCCTGTTTATATTGCAGTTCCACAGTGTCAGCTTACTTTTTACTTCCCCATTAAATTCCTTTCCATTCCATTCCCTTCCTTTCCATGTCATTCCATTCCATTCCCTTCCTTTCCATTGCATTCCATTCCATTCCATTCCATTCCATGACATTTCACTCCATTCCACGTGATGTTCTCCATTCCATTCCATTCCTTACATTCCATTCCATTCCATTCCTCCATTCTATTCCATTCCATTCCATTCTATTCTGTTCCTTCCATTCCATTCCATTCCATTCCATTCCCTTCCATTCCACTCCTTTCCATTCCACACTCTTTTATTCTATTCCTTTCTTTCAACAAGTTCACAATATGTAACCCTTGTAGGATTGCAGTTGTACAGTGTTAGCTCAAATTTCATTTCACCATTCCATTCCATTCCTTTCCATTCATTACATTCCCTTCCATTCCATTTCATTACTTTCTGTTCAACTCCGTTCCATTGCACTCCATTGCATTTCATTCCATTCCATTCCAAACTACTCTATTCTACTCCTTTCTTTCAACATGTTCTCAATCTATCACCCTCTGTCACCCTGGCTGGATTTCAGTGGCACAATATCGGCTCGCATTTTGTTACACCATTCATTCCATTCCTTTCTTTTCCACTCCATGCCATTTCATTCGATTTCATTCCATTCCATTCCATTGCACTCCATTCCCTTCCATTCCATTCCATTCCATTCCATTCCATTCCATTCCATTCCTTTCCATTCCATTACATTGCACACTATTCTATTCTACTCCCTTGTTTCAACAATTCTCAATATGTCACCCTGGCTGGATTTCAGTGGCACAGTGTTAGCTCACATTTTCTTTCACCATTCCATTCCATTCCATTCCAATCTTTTCCATTCCATTCCAATTACATTCCTTTCCATTGCATTCCATTCCATTCATTTCCATTCTGTTCCATTACACTCCAATCCATTCCATTCCATTCCATTCCATTCCATTCCATTCCATTCCATTCCATTCCATTGCATTCCACACTATCCTATTATCTTCCTTTCTTTCCACAGGTTCTCAATCTCTCACCCTCTATGAATTGCAGTGGCACAATATCAGCTCTCATTTTATTTCACCTTTCCAATCCATTCCATTCCATTCCATTCCATTCCATTCCATTCCATTCCACTCCATTCCAATCCACACTATTCGTTTCTAGTCCTTTTTTCAACAAATTCTCAATCTGTCACCCTGGCTGGATTGCAGTGGCACAATATCCGCTCACATTTTATTTCCCCATTCCATTCCATTCCATTCCATTCCATTCCATTCCATTCCATTCCACACTATGCTATTCCATTGCTTTCTTTCAACAAGCTCTCAATCTGTCACCCTGGCCGTATTGCAGTGGCAGAATAGCAGCTCACATTTTGTTTCACTTTTCCATTACATTCATTACCATTCCATTCCATTCCCCTCCATTCCATTCCATTCCATTTCATTCTATTCCATTCAATTCCATTCAATTCTATTCCAATCGATTTCATTCCATTCTCTTCTATTATGTTCAACTTCACTCCATTCCATTCCATTCCATTCCATCCCATTCCATTCCATTTCATTCCATTCCGTTCCATTCAATTCCATTCCACTCCTTTCCTTTCCATTTCATTCGATTCCATCCCATTCCCTTCCAATCTACACTGTTCTTTTCTATTCCTTTCTTTCAGAAAGTTCTCAATATGTTACCTTGGATTTATTGCAGTGTCAGAATGTCAACTCACGTTATATTTCAACGTTACATTCCATTCCATTCCCTGCCATGCCATTCCATTCCATTCCTTTCCATTTCAATCCACTCCATTCCATTGAACTCCAAT
The DNA here is from genome assembly GCF_006542625.1 of Nomascus leucogenys. NCBI lineage: Eukaryota > Metazoa > Chordata > Mammalia > Primates > Hylobatidae > Nomascus > Nomascus leucogenys. The sequence continues at coordinate 87,391 of NW_022096629.1, read as the reverse complement.
TCATTCCACTCCATTTCATTCCATTCCATTCCATTCCATTCCATTCCATTCCATTCCATTCCATTCCATTTCATTCCTTTGTTTCAACAAGTTCTCAATCTGTCACCCTTGCTGGATTGCAGTTCCACAATGTCAGCTTACATTTTCTTTTACGTTCCATTCCAATCCATTCCATTCCATTCCATTCCATTCCATTCCATTCCATTCCATTTTGTTCCATACAGTTCCATTCCGTTCCATTGCCCTACATGCCATTCCATTCCATTCAATTCCATTCCATTCCATTCCATTCCATTCCATTCCAAATTATTCTATTCTATTCCTTTCTTACAATAAATTCTCAATCTCTCACCCTGGCTGGATTGCAGTTCCTCAGTGTCAGCTCACATTTTATTTCACTATTCCATTCCATTTTATTCCTTTCCGTTCCATTTCTTGCCATTGCACCCCTTCAATTTGATTCAATTACAATCAATTCCATTCTATTCTTTTCCATTCCATTCCACACTATTCTATCCTCTTCCTTTCTTTCAACAACATCTCCGTCTGTCCCTCTGGCTGGAATTCAGTTGCACATTATCAGCTCACAATTCATTTCACCATTCCATTCCATTCCATTCCACTCCAATCCATTCCATTCCATTCCTTTCCATTCCATTCAATTCCATTCCATTCCATTCCATTCCATTCCATTCCATTCCATTCCAATCCATTCCATTCCATTCCATTCCTTTCCATTCCATTCCACTCCATTCAATGTCATTCCACTCCATTCCATTCCGATCCATAGCAATACATGACTTTCCATTCCATTACATTCCCTTCCATTCCCTTCCAATCAATTCCATTCCAATCCTTTCCATTTTACTCTATTCCATTCCATTATGTTCCATTCCATTCCACTCCACTCCATGCAGTTCCTCACTATTCTATCCTATTCCTTTCTTTAAACAAGTTCTAAATCTCTCACCCTGGCTGGATTGCAGTGGCACAATGTCAGCTCACATTTTACTTCACCTTTCCATTCGATTCCATTTCTTTCCACTCCATTCAATTCCATTCCTTTACATTGCACACTATTCTATTCTATTCTTTTCTTTAAACAAGTTCTAAATCTATCGCCCTGGCAGTATTGCAATGGCACCATTTCAGCTCACATTTTATTTCACCATTACATTCCATTCCACTCCATTCCACTGCATTCCATTCCACTCCATTCCATTCTATTCCGTTCTGTTCCATTCCGTTCCATTGCATTCCATCCCATCCCATTCATTCCATTCCATTCCATTCCATTCCATTCCATTCCATTCCATTCCATTCCGTTCCACACAATTCTATTCTATTCCTTTCTTTCAACAAGTTCTCAGTATGTCACCCTGGCTGGATTGCAGTGGCACAATGTCAGCTCACATTTACTTTAACCATTCCATTCCATTCCATTCCATTCCATTCCATTCCATTCCATTCCATTCCATTCCATTCCATTCCATTCCATTCCTTTCCATTCCATTCAGTTCCATTCCATTCCACTCAATTCTATACCATTCATTTCCATTCGGTTCCATTACACTCCAATCCATTCCATTCAATTGCAATCCACACTATTCTCTTCTCTTCTTTTCTTTCAACATGTTCTCAATCGGTCACCCTGGATGGTTGGAGTGACACAATGTCAGCTCACATTTCATTTCACTGTTACATTCGATTCCATTCCATTCCATTCCATTCTTTCCATTCCATTCCATTCTCTTCCATTGCTCTCAATTCCATTCCATTCCAGACTATTCGATTCTATTACTTTCTTTCAACAAGTTCTTTATCTGTCACCCTGGCTGGATTGCAGTGGCACAATATCAGCTCACATTTTATTTAACCATTCCATTCCATTTGATTCCATTCCATTCCATTCCGTTCCATTCCATTCCACTCCACAGTATGATTTTCTATTCCTTTCTTTCAACAAGCCCTCAATCTGTCACCCTGGCTGGATTCCAGTGGAAGTACATCAGCTCACATTTTATTTCACTATTCCATTCCATTCATTTCCATTCCATTCCATTCCATTCCATTCCACTCCACTCCACTCCACTCCACGCCATTCCATTCCATTCCATTCCATTCTATTCCATTCCATTCCATTCCATTCCATTCTATTCCATTCAATTCCATTCAATTCTTTTCAATTCGATTTCATTCCATTCTCTTCTATTATGTTCAATTGCACTCCATTCCATTCCATTCTTATTTCATCAACTTCTCAAACTGTCACAATGATTATATTGCAGTTCCAGAATGTCAGCTTACTTTTTACTTCACCGTCAAATTCCTTTCAATTCTTTCCCTTCCTTTCCATGTCATTCCATTCCATTCCTTTCCATTCCACACTCTTTTATTCTATTCCTTTCTTTCAACAAGTTCTCAATATGTAACCCTTGTAGGATTGCAGTTGCACAATTTCAGCTCAAATTTCATTTCACAATTCCATTCCATTCCATTCCATTCCATTCCATTCCATTCCTTCCATTCCATTCCATTCCCTTCCATTCCATTCCATTCCACTCCATTCCACGTGATGGTCTCCATTCCATTCCATTCCATTCTATTCCATTCCTCGCCATTCCATTCCATTCCATTTCATTCTATAAAATTCCATTCCATTGCATTTTTTTCCACTAGAATCCACTCCACTCCAATCCATTCCATGGCATTCCATTCAAATCATATCCTCTCTTCCCCACTCCACTGCGTTCCATTCCTTCCCATTCGCACCCATTCCCGTCCAATCCACTCCACTCCGTTCTATTCCATTCCGTTCCATTCCATTCCTTTCCATTCCATTCCATTCCAGTCGATTCTATTCCATTCCTGTCAATTCCATTCCATTCCAGTCGATTCCATTCCATTCCATTCCATTCTATTCCATTTCATTCCATTCTATTCGTTTCCACTGGAATCCATTCCACTCCTCTCTAATCCATTCCATTCCATTCCATTCCATTGCATTCAATTCAAATCCACTCTTCTCCACTCCACTCCTCTCCACTCCACTGCATTCCATTCCTTATCATTCGCCTCCATTCCAGTCCTCTGTGTTCCGTTGCATTCAATTCCACTCCGTTGCACTGCACTCCTCTCCCTTCCTTTCTTCTCCATTCCACTCCCAATGCACCCCACCGCACTTTTTTCCATTCCATTCCATTTAATTCCATTCATTCCATTCCTTTTGATTCCATTCCATTCCATTCTATTCCATTCCATTCCTGTCCATGCAACATCACTCCAATCCACTGCATTCCATTCCATTCCATTCCATTCCATTCCACCTTTATACAATCTACTTCCCTCCATTGCACTCCACACCACTTCATTCCACTCCATTCCATTCCTTCCCATTCCACTCCAATCCACCAAACTCCACTCCATTCCATTCATTTCCAATACACTCCACTCCACTCAAGTCCATTCCATTCCTTATCATTCCATTTCATTGTATTCCATTACATTCCATTACGTTCCATTCCTTTACATTCTACTAGCATACCCTCCAATCTAATCCCCTGCATTTCATTCCATTCCATCCCAACCATTGCATTCCATTCCATTCCCCTCCATTCCACTCCACTCCTTTCCTTTCTTCTCGATTCCACTCCAATAAACTCCACTGCAATTTTTTCCATTCATTCCTTTGCCTTCCATTGCATTGCATTCCATTCTATTCCATTCCATTCCATTCCATTCATTATTTTATACAATAATCCAATCCACTGCACTCCAACTCATTTTTTTCCATTGCATTCAATTCATTCCAGTCTTCTAAACTCCACTCCACTCCATAAAACTGCATTCCATTCCTTCCAATTTGCCTTCATTCAAATACACTCCAATCCATTCCATTCTATTCGATTCCATTCCATTGCATTCCACTCTATTCCACTCAACTCCACTCCCTTCCTTTCTTCTCCATTCCACTCCACTGCACTCCACTGCACTTTTTTCCATTCCATTCCATTCCATTCATTCCATTCCGTTTCATTCCATTCCATTCCGTTCCATTCCATTCCATTGCATTCCATTCCATTCCAATCCATTCTATTCCATTCCTTTCCATTCCCCTCAACACAACTGCACTCCAATCCATTGCATTCCATTCTATTCCATTCCCTTGCATTGCCTTCCAATCTTTTCAAATCCACTCTTCTCCGATCCACTCCTCTACACTCCAGTGCCTTCCGTTTCTTCCCATTCACCTCCATTCCTGTCCACTCCATTCCATTCAATTCCTTGCCATTCCATTCCATTCCATTCCATTCCATTCTATTCCATTCCATTCCGTTTCATTCTGGTCCTTTCCGTTCTATTCTTATCCACTAGTATTCACTCCACTGCACACCAATGCATTCCATTCCATTTCATTCAATTCAAATCCACACTTCTCCACTCCCGTCCTCTCTACTCCACTGCATTCCGTTTGTTCCCATTCATCTCCATTCCTGTCCAGTCCAATCCACTCCATTCCATTCCACTCCATTACATTCCATTTCATTCCATTCCACTCCATTACATTCCATTTCATTCCATTCCACTCCATTACATTCCATTTCATTCCATTCCATTCCAATCCATTCTATTCAATTCTTTGTTTTCCACTAGAATCCACTCCACTCCATTCCAATCCATTCGATTTCATTGCATTCAATTCAAATCCACTCTTCTCCACTCCTCTCCTCTCCACTCCACTGCATTCGATTCCTTCCCATTTTTCTCCAATCCACTCCACTCCATTCCACTGCATTCCATTCCATTGCATTCCATTACTTTCCATTGAATTCCCTTCCAATCAATTCAAATCCACTCTTCTCCACTCCACTCCTCTGCACTCAATTGCATACCATTCTGCCCATTTGACTCCATTCCAGTTCACTCCATTCCATTCCGTTCTGTTCTGTTCCGTTCCGTTCCATTCCACTCCATTTAACTCCACTCCACTTGCTTCATTTCTTCTCCATTCCACTCCAGTATATTCCACTGCAATTTTTTCCATTCCATTCCATTCCATTCCATTCCATTCCTCGCCATTCCATTTCATTCTATAAAATTCCATTCCATTGCATTTTTTTCCACTAGAATCCACTCCACTCCAATCCATTCCATGCCATTCCATTCAAATCATATCCTCTCTTCCCCACTCCACTGCGTTCCATTCCTTCCCATTCGCACCCATTCCCGTCCAATCCACTCCATTCCGTTCTATTCCATTTCATTCCATTCCATTCCTTTCCATTCCATTCCAGTCGATTCTATTCCATTCCGGTCAATTCCATTCCATTCTAGTCGATTCCATTCCATTCCATTCCATTCCATTTCATTCCATTCTATTCGTTTCCACTGGAATCCATTCCACTCCTCTCTAATCCATTCCATTCCATTCCATTCCATTGCATTCAATTCAAATCCACTCTTCTCCACTCCACTCCTCTCCACTCAACTGCATTCCATTCCTTATCATTCGCCTCCATTCCAGTCCTCTGTGTTCCATTGCATTCAATTCCACTCCGTTGAACTGCACACCTCTCCCTTCCTTTCTTCTCCATTCCACTCCCAATGCACCCCACGGCACTTTATTCCATTCCATTACATTCAGTTACATTCATTCCATTCCTTTTGATTCCATTCCATTCCATTCTATTCCATTCCATTCCTGTCCATGCAACATCACTCCAATCCACTGCATTCCATTCAATTCCATTCCATTCCATTCCATTCCATTCCACCTTTGTACAATCTACTTCCCTCCATTGCACTCCACACCACTTCACTCCACTCCATTCCATTCCTTCCCATTCCACTCCAATCCACCAAACTCCACTCCATTCCATTCATTTCCAATACACTCCACTCCACTCAAGTCCATTCCATTCCTTATCATTCCATTTCATTGTATTCCATTACATTCCATTACGTTCCATTCCTTTACATTCTACTAGCATACCCTCCAATCTAATCCCCTGCATTTCATTCCATTCCATCCCATTCCATTGCATTCCATTCCATTCCCCTCCATTCCACTCCACTCCTTTCCTTTCTTCTCGATTCCACTCCAATAAACTCCACTGCACTTTTTTCCATTCATTCCTTTGCCTTCCATTGCATTGCATTCCATTCTATTCCATTCCATTCCATTCATTATTTTATACAATAATCCAATCCACTGCACTCCAACTCATTTTTTTCCATTGCATTCAATTCATTCCAGTCTTCTAAACTCCACTCCACTCCATAAAACTGCATTCCATTCCTTCCAATTTGCCTTCATTCAAATACACTCCAATCCATTCCATTCTATTCGATTCCATTCCATTGCATTCCACTCTATTCCACTCAACTCCACTCCCTTCCTTTCTTCTCCATTCCACTCCACTGCACTCCACTGCACTTTTTTCCATTCCATTCCATTCCATTCATTCCATTCCTTTTCATTCCATTCCATTCCTTTCCATTCCATTCCATTGCATTCCATTCCATTCCAATCCATTCCATTCCATTCCATTCCATTCCATTCCATTCCATTCCATTCCATTCCATTCCGTTGCATTCCATTCCATTCCATTTCTTCCACTAGAATCCTCTCCACTCCACTCCTGTCTATTCCATTCAATTTCATTCAATTCAAATCCACACTTCTCCACTCCACACCTCTCCACTCCACTGCATTTCATTCGTTCCCATTCGTCCCCATTCCATTACATTACATATATTCCAATCCATTAAACTGATTTCCACTAGATTCCACTCCACTCCACTCCACTCCATTCCATTCCATTTTATTGCATTCAATTCAAATCTACTGTACTCCACTCCACTCCTCTCCGCTTGACTGCATTTGATTCCTTCCCATTCTTCTCCAATCCACTCCATTCCAATTAACTGCATTCCATTCCATTCCAATCCACTGCATTCCATTCCATTCCATTCCATTGCTTTCCTTTCAATTCCATTCAAATCAAATCAACTCTTCTCACTCCACTCCTCTGCACTCAACAACTGCATACATTTCAATATCATTTGACAACATTCCATTCCAATCCATACCTTTCCATTTCATTCCATTCCAGTCCAATCCATTCCATTCCATTCCATTCCATTCCATTCCAATGCATTCCTGCCGATTCGATTCAATTCGATTCGATTCCATTCCATTCCACTCCATTCCATTGGAATCCACTCCAATCCATTCCATTTTATTCCATTCCATTCAAATCCACTCTTCGCCACTTCACTCCTCTCCACTCCACTGCATTCCATTCTTTCCCATTAGCTTCCTTTCCAGTCCCCTATGCTCCTTTGCATTCCATTCCACTCCATTCCACTACACTCATTTCCCTTTCTTTCCCCTCCATTCCTCTCCACTGCACTCCACTGCACTTTTTTCCCTTCCATTCCATTCCACTCATTCCATTCCGTTTGATTCCATTCCATTCCATTCCATTCCATTCCATTCCCCTCCAAGGAACTCCACTCCAATGCTCTGCATTCCATTCCATTCCATTCCATTCCGAGTTAAACCGTTCTACTTCTCTCCATTGCACTCCTCTCCACTTCACTCCACTACATTCAATTTCTTTCCATTCCACTGCAGTCCACCACACTCCTCTCATTCCATTCATTTCCGATTCTCTGCACTCTACTCCATTCAATTCCATTCCATTCCTTATCATTCCATTTAATTGTATTCCATTCCATTCTATTACTTTCCATTCCATTCCATTCTGCTACCATACCCTCCAATCTAATCCCCTGCATTTCATTCCATTCCATCCCATTCCATTGCATTCCATTCCATTCCCCTCAATTCCACTCCACTCCGTTCCTTTCTTCTCGATACCACTCCAATAAACTCCACTGTACTTTTTTGCATTCATTCCATTGCATTCCATTGCCTTCCATTCCATTCCATTCCATTCCATTCCATTCCAGTCCATTCCACTGGAATCCACTCCACTCCAATAAAATCCATTCCATTCCATTCCATTCCATTCCATTCCATTCCATTCCATTCAAATCCATTCTTCTCCACTTCATTCCTCTCCTATCCACTGCATTCCATTCCTTCCCGTTAGCTTCCATTCCTGTCCCCTATGCTCCATTGCATTCCATTCCACTCCATTCCACTGTACTCCATTCCCTTCCTTTATCCACCATTCCACTCCACTGCACTCCACTGCACTTTTTTCCCTTCTAATCCATACCATTCCATTCATTCCATTCTGTTTGATTCCATTCCATTCCATTCCTTTCCATTCCATTCCCCTCCAGGCCACTCCACTCCAATGCTCTGCATTCCATTCCATTCCATTCCATTCCATTTCATTCCATTCCATTCCGACTTAAACCAATCTACTTCTCTCCATTGCACTCCACTCCACTTTACTCTACTACATTCAATTCCTTTCCATTCCGCCACAGTCCACCACAATCTACTCATTCCATTCATTTGCAATTCTCTGCACTCCACTCCATTCCATTCCATTCCATTCCTTATCATTCCATTTCATTGTGTTCCATTCCATTCCATTTCTTTCCATTCCATTCCATTCTACTACCAGATTCTCCAATCTAATCCCCTGCATTTCATTCCATTCCATCCCATTCCATTGCATTCCATTCCATTACCCTCCATTCCACTCCACTCCCTTCCTTTCGTCTCGATTCCACTCCATTAAACTCCACTGCACTTTTCTCCATTCATGCCATTCCATTCCATTTTCTTCCATTCCATTCCATTCCTTTCCATTCCATTCCATTCCATTATTTTATACAAGAATCCAATCCACTGCACTCCAATTCATTTTGTTCCATTGCATTTAATTCATTCCAGTCTTCTAAACTCCACTCCACTCCGTACCGCTGCATTCCATTCCTTCCCATTTGCCTTCATTCCAATACACTCCAATCCATTCCATTCTATTCCATTCCATTCCATTCCATTCCACTCAACTCCACTCCCTTCTTTCTTCTCCATTCCACTCCACTGCACCCCATTGCACTTTTTCAGTTCCATTCCATTCCATTCTATTAATTCCATTCCATTCCATTCCATTCCATTCCATTCCATTCCATGCCATTCCACCTTAATCCAATGTACTTTTCTCCATTGCATTCCACTCCACTTCACTCCACTCCATTCCATTCCTTCACATTCCACTCCAATCCACAACAGTCCTCTCCATTCCATTCATTTCCAATACACTGCACTCCCCTCTACTCCATTCCATTCCATTCCTTATCATTCCATTCCATTGTATTTCATTCCCTTCCATTACTTTCCATTCCATTCCATTCTACTCCCATTCACTCCACTCCAATCCTCTGCATTTCATTCCATTATATCCCATACGTTTGCGTTCCATTGCATTCCCCTCCATTCCAATACACTCCCTTACTTTCTTCTCCATTCCACTCCACTTCACTCCACTGCAATTTTTTCCATTCCATTCAATTCCATTCCATTCCATTTTTTTATACCAGAATCCAATCCTCTGCACTGCACTTCATTCCTTTCCATTCCATTCAATTCAACTGCACTCTTCTAAACTCCACTCCTCTCCATATCACAGCTTTCCATTCCTACCCATTCACCTTCATTGCGATCCTCTCCATTCCATTCCATTGTATTCCATTCCATTCCAGTCCTTTCCACTCCATTCCAGTCAACTCCACTCCATTCATTTCTTCTCCATTCCACTCCACAACACTCCACTGCACTTTTTTCCATTCTATTGCATTCCATTCCATTCCATTCCATTCCATACCATTCCATTCCCCTCCACGAAACTCCGCCCCAATCCTCTGCATTCCATTGCATTCCATTGCATTGCATTCCACCTGATTCCAACCTACTCCCCTCCATTCCACTCCACTCCACTCCATTACGTTCTTTCCCATTCCACTGCACTCCACCACAATCCTCTCCATTCCATTCATTTCCAATATACTGCATTCCAAACCACTTCATTCTATTCCATTCCATTAAATTCCTTTTCTTTCTGTTCCACTGTATTCCGTTCAATTCCATTACTTTCCATTCCATTCCATTCTACTCCAATCCACTCCACTACAATCCACTGCATTCCATTCCTTTCCATCCCAATCCATTGCATTTCATTCCATTCAGTTCAAATCTACTCTTATCCATTCCCCTCTTCTCCACTCCACTGCATTTCATTCCTTCACATTCGCCTCCATTCCAGTCCACTCCATTCCATTCCATTCCTTTCCATTCCATTCTTCCATTCCATTCTGTTCCATTCCATTCCATTCCATTCCTCTCCATTCCATTCAATTCCATTCATTCCATTCCATTCCTTTCCATTCCACTCCTTTCCACTCCACTCCTCTCCCTTTCTTTCTTCTCCATTCCACTCCACTACACTCCACTGAATTTTTTCCATTCCATTCCGTTTCGTTCCATTCCGTTCCATTCCTTTCCGTTCCATTCCATTCTATTCCATTCCATTCTATTCTATTCCAATCCATTCCATTCCGTTCCATTCAGTTTTATGCCATTCTTTTCACGTAGAATCCTCTCCAGTTAAATTAAATTCCTCTTCATTCCATTCAATTCAAATATACTCTTCTGCACTCCGCTCCTCCCACACGATAGCATTCCATTCCGTCCCATTCATCTCCATTCCAGTCCACTCCTTCCATTCTTTCCATTTCATTCAATTCCATTCCATTTCACTCCTTTCCACTACACACCACTCCCATTCTTTCTTCTCCATTCCTCTCTACCGCACTCCACTGCACGTTTCTCCATTCCATTCCATTCCCATTCCATTCCATTATATTTCCCTCCTCGCAATTCCACACCAACACACTGAATTCATTTCCATTCCATTCCCTTCCATTCCATTCCATTCCTTTCCATTGCTTCTGATTCCTCTCTACTCCTTTACGTTCCATTCCACTCCTGTCCACTCCATTCCTTTCTTCTCCATTCCACTCAACTTCACTCCACTGAACTTTTTCCATTCATTCCATTCCGTTACATTCCATTCCATTCCATTCCATTGCATTCTATTCCAGTACAATCAACTCCACTCCACTCCAATCCATGCCTTTTCATTCCATTCATTTCAAATCCAGTCTTTTGCACTACACTCCTCTCCGCACCACTGCATTCCATTCTTTCCCATTCGACTCCATTCCATTCCACTCCATTCCATTCCATTTTATTCCATTCAATTCCATTCCATTTCACTCCACCCCACTCCCTTCCTTTCTTCTCCATTCCACTCCACTGCACTCCACTGCACTTTTTCCATTCTATGCATTCCGTTCCATTCCATTCCATTCCACTGCATTCCATTTCATTCCGTTCCATTCCATTCCCCTCCACGCAACTCCACTCAAATCCACTGCTTTCCATTCAATTCCATTCCATTATATTCCATTGCATTCCATTCCATTCCGTTCCATTCCATTCCCATCCATTCCATTCCATTCCATTCAACTCTTTTCCAACAATATCCACTCCATTCCAATCCAATCCATGCCATTTCATTCAATCCAAATCCATTCTTCTCCACTCCACTCCTCTCCACTCCAGTGCATTCCATTCCTTCCCATTCGCCTCCATTATAGTCCACTCCATTCCTTTCCATTCCATTCCATTCCAATTCTTTCTATTCCATTCCTTTCTTTTGCACTACAATCCACTGCACTCTTCTCTAATCCATTCCATTCCATTACATTCAATTCAAATGCACTCTTCTCCCCTCCACTCCTCTCCATTCCACTCCAATCTATTCCATTCCATTCCATTCAATTCATATCCGCACTTCTCCCCTCCACTCCTCTCCAGTACAATGCGTTCCATTCGACTCCATTCCGGTCCACTCCATTCCATTCCATTGCATTCCATTCCATTATATTCTTTTCCACTAGAATCCACTCCACTCCACTCCAATCCATTCCTTTAATTTCCATTCATTTCAACTCCACTCTTCTGCACTCCACTCCTCTCGACACCATTGCATTCCATTCCTTCCCATTCGCCTCCATTCCAATCCTCTCCATTCCATTCCATTTTATTCCATTTCATTCTATTCCATTCCATTCCAGTCCACTCCACTCCCTTCCTTTCTTCTCCTTTCAACACCACTGCACTCCACTGTATTTTTTCCATTCTTTTCCATTCCATTCAATTCCATTCCATTCCACTCCACACTACTCCATTCCATTTCCCTCCATGCAACTCCACTCCAATCCACAGAATTCCATTCCATTCTCATCCCTTCCATTGCACCTGAATGCAATCTACTCCCCTCCATTCCAATCCACTCCACTCCATTCCATTCCTTCCCATTCCACTCCACTCCACCACACTCCACTCCATTGCATTCTTTTCCAATATAGTGCAATCCATTCCACCACATTCCATTGCATTCCATTCTTTTCATTCCGTTCCATTGTATTCCATTCTATTCCATTACTTTCCATTCAATTCCATTCTACCACAATCCAATCCACTCCAATCCATGGCATTCCATTCCATTCCATCCCATTCCATTGCATTCCATTACATTCAATTCAAATCCACTCTTCTCCTCTCCACTCCTCTCCACTCCACTGCAATTCCTTCCCTCCCATTCAGCTCCAATCCAAACCATTCCATTCCATTCCATTCCATTCTATTCCACTCCACTCCCCTGCCTCCTTTCTTCTCCCTTCCACTCCACTACACTCCACTTCACTTTTTTCCATTCAATCCATTTCATTCCATTTCATTCCATTCCATTCCATTCCATTCCGTTCTATTCCATTGCATTCTTTAACTTGAATCCACTCCACTCCACTCCAGTCCATTCTTTCCATTCCATTCAATTCAAAACCACTCTTCTGCACTCTACTCCCTGCACACCAGTGCATTCCTTACCTTCACATTTGCCTCCATTCCAATCCACTCCATTCAATTCCATTCCATTGCATTCCACTCCATTTCATAAAATTCCATTTGACTCCGTTCCACTCAACTCCACTTCCTTCCTTTCTTCTCCATTCCACCCCACTGCACCCCACTGCACTTTATTCCATTCCATTCCATTTCTCTCCATTGCATTCCATTCCATTCCATTCCATTCCATTCCATTCCATTCCATTCCATTCCAATTCATTCCATTCCATTCCATTCTTTTCCACTAGAATCCACTCCGTTCCACTCCAATCCATTCCATTCCATTCCATTCCATTCCATTCAAATCCACTATTCTCCACTCCACTCCTCTCCACTCCACTGCATTATAGTCCTTCCCATTTCCATCCACTCCATTCCATTCCATTCCATTCCATTCCGTTCCGTTCCGTTCCGTTCCGTTCCATTCCATTGCATTCCGTTCCATTCCATTCCATTCCATTCCCTTCCTTGCCATTCCACTCCACTCCACTTGATTCCTTTCTTCTCCATTCCTCTACACTACACTCCACTGCAGTTTTTTATATTCATTCCATTCAGTTCAAATTCTCTCTTCTGCACTCCACTCTTCTCCACTCCGCTGCATTTCTTTCCTTCCCATTAACCTGCATTCCCGTCCATTCCATTCCATCCCATTCCATTATTTTCCCTTCAACTGCATTCCATTTCATTCCATTCCCTTCCATTGCATTCCATTGCATTCCAATTCAATCCATTCCATTCCATTCATTCCATTCCATTCCATTCTTTTCCACTAGAATCCACTCCACTCCAATCCAATCCATTCCATTCCATTCCATTCCATTCATATTTACTCTTCTCCTCTCCACTGCCTTCCAGTCTTCTTTATTCCATTCCTTCCCATTTTCCTCCATTGCAGTCCAATACATTCCATTCCATTCTATTCCATTTCTCTCCATTCCCCTGCACTCCACTCCCTTCCTTTCTTTTCCATTCCACTCCACTGCACTCCATTGCACTTTTTCCATTCCATTTCTTTCCATTCTAATCAATTCATTCCATTCCGTTTCATTCCATTCCATTGCATTCCATTCCATCCCATTCCATTCCGTTCAATTCACCTCCATGCAACTCCACTCCAGTCCACTTCGTTCCATTCAATTCCATTCCTTTCCATACCATTCCATTCCATTCCATTCCTACGGAATCCAATCTACACCCCTCCTTTATCCTCCACTCCACTCCAGTCCACTCCCTTCCATTCCTTCACATTTCACTACAGTCCACCACCATCCTCTCTATTCCATTCATTTCCAATACACTGCACTCCGTTCCTCTCCATTCCATTCCATCCCATTCCTTTTCATTCCATTCTATTGAATTCCTTTCCATTCCATTCTACTGCATTCCATTATTTTCAATTCCATTCCATTCTACTGCAATCCACTCCAGTCCAATCCACTGCATTCCATTTCATTACAACCCCTTCCATTGAATTCAATTCCATTAAATTCAAGTGCACTTTTCTCCACTCCACTCTTCTCCACTCAACTGCATTTCATTCCTTCCCGTTTGCCTCCATTCCAGTCCACTCCATTCCATTCCATTTTATTCCATTCCTTTCCATTTCATTCCATTTCATTGCATTCCATTCTATTCCTTTCCATTCCATTCCATGACATGCCATTCCATTCCACTCCATTCCATTCCACTCCATTCCATTCCATTCCATTCCACTACTTTCCATTCCACTCCATTCAACTCCACTCCACTGCTTCCTTTCTTCTCCATTCCACTCCACTGCACTCCACAGCACTTTTTTCCATTCCATTCCATTCCATTCCATTCCATTACATTCTTTTCCACTAGAATCCAGACCACTCCTCTCCAGTCCACTCCATTCCATTCCATTAAATTCCATTCAAATCCACTCTTCTCCACTCCACCCCTCTCCACTCCTCTGCATTCCATTAATTGCCATTCGCCTCAGTTAAAGTCAACTCCATTCCTTTCCTTTCCATTCCATTCCATTCCATTCCATTCCACTGCATTCCACTCCACTCCACTCTCTTCCTTTCTTTTCTATTCAACTCCACTGCACTCCAGTACAATTTTTTCCATTCCATTCCATTGCATTCCATTACATTCCGTTGCACTCTCTTCCGTTGTGTTCTGTTCGGTTCCGTTCCATATCATTCCATTCCATTCCTATCCATTCCCCGCATGAAACTCCCCTCCAACCCACTGCATTCCATTCCATTCCCATTGTAGTCCATTCCATTCCAATCCAGCTGAATCCAATCGATTCCCCTCCATTCCACTCCAATCCACTTCACTTCAATCCATTCCTTCCCTTTCCCCTCCACTCCACTACACTCCTCTCCAATCCATTCAATTCCAATAAACTGCACGCCACTCCTTTCCATTCCATTCCATTCCATTCCATTCCATTCCATTCCATTCCATTCCATTCCATTCCTTTTTATTTCGTTCCATTGTATTACATTTCTTTCCATTACTTTCCATTCCATTCCATTCCACTCCAATCCACCACACTCCAGTCCACTTCATTCCATTCCGTTTGATTCCATTGCATTTCATTGCAATCAATTCAAATCCACTCTTCTCCACTACACTCCTCTCCACTCCACTGCATTCCATTACTTCCCATTCTCTTCTATTCCAGTCGAATCCACTCCATTCCATTCCATTGCATTGCATTCATTTCCATTCCCTTCCATCCCATTCCATTCCATTGCATTCCATTCCAATCCCTTGCATTCCATTCCATTGCAATCCACTCCACTCCTCTCCACTCCACTGGATTGCATTCCTTCCCATTCACCCCCATTCCAGTCCACTCCATTCCATTCCATTCAATTCCATTCCTTTCCATTCCATTCCTTTCCATTTTTTTCAACTAGAATCCACTCCACACGACTCTAATCCATTCCATTACTTTCCATTCCATTCAAATCCACTATTCTCCACTCTGCTCCTCTCCACTCCACTGCATTGCATTCCTTCCCTTTCGCCTCCATTCCAGTCCACTCTATTCCATTCCATTCCATTCCATTCCATTCCATTCCATTCCTTTCCATTCCATTCCTTTCCATTGCTTTCTATTCCATTCCATTCCACTCCATTCCATTAGACTCCATTCCAATTCTCTCCAATTCCTTCCTTTCTTCTCCATTCCACTCCACTGCACTCCACTGCACTTTATTTCATTCCTTTCCTTTCCATTCAACTCCATTTCAATCCATTCCATTCCATTCCCTTCCATTCCATTCCTTTCCATTCCTTTCCATTCCATTCCATTACTTTACATTACATTGCATTCTTTTCCCGTAGAACCCACTCCACTCCAATCCAATCCATTTCATTCCATTCCATTCAAATACACTATTCTCCACTCCACTCCTCTCCACTCCACTGAATTCCATTAGTTCCCATTCACTTCCATTCCATTCCACTCCATTCCATTCCATTGCATTGCATTCCATTCCATTCCACTCTTTTCCACTCAACCCCACTCCCTTCCATCCTTCTCCATTCCACTCTAGTACACTCCCATCCACTTTTTTCCATTCCATTCAATTCCATTCCTTTACATTCCACTCCATTCCATTCCCTTCCCTTCTTTTCACTGGAATCCTCTCCACTCCACTCCAATACATTCCATTCCTTTCTATTTAAATCCACTATTGTCTACTGCACTCCTCTCAACTCCACTGCGTTCCATGCCTTCCGAATCGCATCCATTCCTTTCCACTCCTTTCCATTGCATTCCATTCCATTCCATTCCATTCCATTGCATTCCATTCCATTCCATTCCATTCCGTTCCATTCCACTCCATTCCACTCCGTTCATTCCACTCCATTCTGTTCCATGCCACTGCATTCCGTTCCATTCCATTCCATTCCATCCCATTCCATTAAATTCCATTCCATTCCATTCCATTCTTTTCCACTGGAATCCACTCCAATCCATTCCATTCCATTCTATTCAAATCCACTCTTCTCCACTCCACTCCTCACCACTCCACTCCGTTCCATTCCTTCACATTCGCCTACATTCCAGTCCATTCCTTTCCATTCCATTCTTTTCTTTTCAATTCCATTCTACTCCATTCCGCTCCCCTCCACTCCCTTCCTTTCTTCTCCATTTCACTCCAATGTGCTGCACAGCAATCCATTCCATTCCATTCCATTCCATTCCATTCCATTCCATTCCATTCCATTCCATTCCATTCTATTCTTTTCCACTGTAAACCACTCCATTCCACTCGAGTATATTCCATTCCATTCTGTTAAATTCAAATCCACCCTTCGCCAGTACATTGCTCTCCAATCCAGTGGATTACATTCCTTCCAATTGGCTTCCACTACAGTCCATTCCATTCCATTCCATTCCATTCCATTCCATTCCATTCCATTCCACTCCATTCCATTCCATTCCATTCCACTTCATTCCACTGCACTCCTCTCCCATCCTTACTTCTCCATTCCACTCCACTGCACTCCATTGAAGTTTTTTACATTCCATTCCATTAATTTCCATTCCATTGCATTCGATAGCATTCCACTCCATTCCATTCTTTTCTGTTCCGTTCCATTCCATTCCATTCCATTCCAATGCATTCCATTCACCTCCATGCGCCTCCACTCCAATCCACTGCATCGCATTCCATTCCATTGTATTACATTCCATTCCATTCCTCTCCATTCCATTCCATTCTACTCCAATCCACTTCACTGCAATTCACTGCATTCCATTCCATTCCATTCCATTCTGTTCCATTCCATTCCATTCCAGTCTATTCTTTTCCACTATAATCCACTCCACTAAACTCGAATCCATTCCATTCCATTCCATACAACTCAAATCCACACTTCTCCACTAAATTCCTTTCCACTACACTGCATTCCATTCCTTCACATTCGCCTCCACTCCATTCCACTCCACTCCTTTCCATTCCATTGCATTGCATTCCATTCTGCTCCATTCCGTTCCATTCTGTTCCTTTCCATTCCATTCCATTCCCTTCCATTCCACACTATTCTATTCTATTCCTATCTTGCGACAAGTTCTCAATCTCTCACCCTGGTTGGATTGCAGTGGCACTATGTCAGCTCACATTTTATTTCCCCTTTCCTTTCCAATCCATTCCATTGCATTCCATTCCATTCCATTCAAGTTCATTCCATTCCATTCCATTCTGTTCCATTGAACTCCATTCCATCCATTCCATTCCATTCCATTCCATTCCATTCCATTCCATTCCATTCCATTCCACACTATTCTATTCTATTCCTATCTTGCAACAAGTTATCAATCTCTCACCCTGGTTTCATTGCATTGGCACTATGTCAGCTCACATTTTATTTTCCCTTTCCATTCCAATCCATTCCATTCCATTCTATTCCATTCCATTCCGTTCCATTCTGTTCCGATGCACTCCATTCCATTTCATTCCATTCCATTCCATTCCATTCCATTGCACTCCATTCCATTCCATTCCACTCCATTCCATTCCAGTCCATTTCATTCTATTCTTTCCACTCCACACGATTCTATTCTATTCCTTTCTTTCAACCAGTTCTCAATGTGTCACCCTGGATGGATTGCAGTGGCACAATGTCAGCTCCCATTTTATTTCACTGTTCCATTCCATTCCATTCCATTCCTTTCCATTCCATTCCATTCCCTTGCACTCCATTCCATTCCATTTCATTCCATTCCATTCCATTACATTCGATTCCACACTGTTCTATTATATTACTTTCTTTCAATAAGTTCTGAGTCTGTCACGCTGTCTGGATTGCTGTGGCAAAAATTCAGCACACATTTTATTTAACAGTTCCATTCCAATAAATTCGATTCGATTCCATTCCATTCCATTCAATTCCATTTAATTCCATTCCGCATGTTGCTCACCATTCCATTCCATTCATTCCATTTCATTCCATTCCATTCCATTCCTTTCATTTCCCCACTAATCTATTCTATTCCTTCCATTCAACAATTTCTCAATCTGTCACCCTGGCTGGAATTCAGTTTTGCAGTATCACCCTACATTTTATTTCACCCTTCCTTTCCATTCCATTCCATTCCAATCCATTCCCTTCCATTCCAATCCATTCCATTCCATTCCATTCCATTCCATTCCATTCCACTCCATTCCATTCCATTCTGTTCCATTCTTTTCCTTTGCAACCAATTCCATTCTATTCCATTCTATTCCATTCCATTGCATTCCATTCCAATCCACTCCACGCCACTCCATTCCATTCCATTCCATTCCATTCCATGCCATTCCATTCCATGCCATTCCATTCCATGCCATTCCATTCCATTCACTATTTTATTCTATTCCTTTCTTTCAACAAGTTCTCAATCTGTAACCCTTGTAGGATTGCAGTGGCACAATGTCAGCTCATATTTCATTTCACCGTTTCATTCCATTCTGTTGCATTCCATTCCATTCCATTCATTCCATTCTTTTCCATACCATTTGATTACTTTCTGGTCAATTCAGTTCCATTGCATTCCATTCCATTTCATTCCATTCCACTCAAAACTATTCTATTCTACTCCTTTCTTTCAACATGTTTTCAATCTGTCACCCTTGCTGGATTGCAGTAGCACAATGTCAGCTCATATTTTGTTACTCCGTTTCATTCCATTCCATTCTTTTCCACTCCATTCCATTCCATTTCATTCCGTTCCGTTCCTTTCCGTTCCATTGCACTCCATTCCATTCCATTCCATTGCTTTCCATTCTTTTCCATTTCCTTACATTCCACACTATTCTATTCTACTGCTTTGTTTCAACAATTCTTAATATGTCACCCTGGCTGTATTGCAGTTGCACAATGTCAGCTCACATTTACTTTAACCATTCCATTCCGTACCATTCCATTCCATTCCATTCCATTCATTTCCATTCGGTTCCATTACACTCCATTCCTTGCCATTCTATTGCATTCCACACTATTCTCTTCTCTTCCTTTCTTTCAACAAGTTCTCAATCGGTCACCCTGTGTGCATTGCAGTGACACAATGTCAGCTCACAATTTATTTCACTGTTCATTCCATTCCATTCCATTCCATTCCATTCCATTCCATTCTATTCCATTCCATTCCATTCCATTCTCTTCCATTGCACTCCATTCCATTCCATTCCAGATTATTCGATTCTATTACTTTCTTTCAACAAGTTCTTTATCTGTCACCCTGGCTGGATTGCAGTGGCACAATATCAGCTCACATTTTATTTAACCATTCCATTCCATTTCATTTCATTCCATTCCATTTGGTTCCATTCCATTCCATTCCACAGTATGCTACTCTATTACTTTCTTTCAACAAGATCTCAATCTGTCACCCTGGCTGGATTGCAGTGGAAGTATATCAGCTCACATTTTATTTCACGGTTCCATTCCATTCATTTCCATTCCATTCCATTCCATTCCATTCCATTCCATTCCATTTCATTCTATTCCATTCAATTCCGTTCAATTCTTTTCAATTCGATTTCATTCCATTCTCTTCTATTATATTCAATTGCACTCCATTCCATTCCATTCTTATTTCATCAACTTCTCAAACTGTCACCCTGTTTATATTGCAGTTCCACAATGTCAGCTTACTTTTTACTTCACCATTAAATTCCTTTCCATTCCATTCCCTTCCTTTCCATGTCATTCCATTCCATTCCCTTCCTTTCCATTGCATTCCATTCCATTCCATTCCATGACATTTCACTCCATTCCACGTGATGGTCTCCATTCCATTCCTTCCTTACATTCCATTCCATTCCATTCCTTCCATTCTATTCCATTCCATTCCATTCTATTCCGTTCCTTCCATTCCATTCCATTCCATTCCATTCCCTTCCATTCCACTCCTTTCCATTCCACACTCTTTTATTCTATTCCTTTCTTTCAACAAGTTCACAATATGTAACCCTTGTAGGATTGCAGTTGTACAGTGTCAGCTCAAATTTCATTTCACCATTCCATTCCATTCCTTTCCATTCATTACATTCCCTTCCATTCCATTTCATTACTTTCTGTTCAACTCCGTTCCATTGCACTCCATTGCATTTCATTCCATTCCATTCCAAACTACTCTATTCTACTCCTTTCTTTCAACATGTTCTCAATCTATCACCCTCTGTCACCCTGGCTGGATTTCAGTGGCACAATATCGGCTCGCATTTTGTTACACCATTTCATTCCATTCCTTTCTTTTCCACTCCATGCCATTTCATTCGATTTCATTCCATTCCATTCCATTGCACTCCATTCCCTTCCATTCCATTCCATTCCATTCCATTCCATTCCATTCCATTCCATTCCTTTCCATTCCATTACATTGCACACTATTCTATTCTACTCCCTTGTTTCAACAATTCTCAATATGTCACCTGGCTGGATTTCAGTGGCACAGTGTCAGCTCACATTTTCTTTCACCATTCCATTCCATTCCATTCCACTCTTTTCCATTCCATTCCAATTCCATTCCTTTCCATTGCATTCCATTCCATTCATTTCCATTCTGTTCCATTAGACTCCATTCCATTCCATTCCATTCCATTCCATTCCATTCCATTGCATTCCACACTATCCTATTATCTTCCTTTCTTTCCACAGGTTCTCAATCTCTCACCCTCTCTGAATTGCAGTGGCACAATGTCAGCTCACATTTTATTTCACCTTTCCATTCCATTCCATTCCATTCCATTCCATTCCATTCCATTCCATTCCACTCCATTCCAATCCACACTATTCGTTTCAGTCCTTTTTTCAACAAATTCTCAATCTGTCACCCTGGCTGGATTGCAGTGGCACAATATCCGCTCACATTTTATTTCCCCATTCCATTCCATTCCATTCCATTCCATTCCATTCCATTCCATTCCATTCCACACTATGCTATTCCATTCTTTCTTTCACAAGCTCTCAATCTGTCACCCTGGCTGTATTGCAGTGGCAGAATAGCAGCTCACATTTTGTTTCACTGTTCCATTACATTCATTTCCATTCCATTCCATTCCCCTCCATTCCATTCCATTCCATTTCATTCTATTCCATTCAATTCCATTCAATTCTATTCCAATCGATTTCATTCCATTCTCTTCTATTATGTTCAACTTCACTCCATTCCATTCCATTCCTTCCATCCCATTCCATTCCATTTCATTCCATTCCGTTCCATTCAATTCCATTCCACTCCTTTCCTTTCCATTTCATTCGATTCCGTTCCATTCCCTTCCAATCTACACTGTTCTTTCTATTCCTTTCTTTCAGAAGTTCTCAATATGTTACCTTGGCTTTATTGCAGTGTCAGAATGTCAACTCACGTTATATTTCAACGTTAATTCCATTCCATTCCCTGCCATGCCATTCCATTCCATTCCTTTCCATTTAATCCACTCCATTCCATTGAACTCCAATTCATTCCACTCCATTTCATTCCATTCCATTCCATTCCATTCCATTCATTCCATTCCATTCCATTCCATTCCTTTGTTTCAACAAGTTCTAATCTGTCACCCTTGCTGGATTGCAGTTCCACAATGTCAGCTTACATTTTCTTTTACGTTCCATTCCAATCCATTCCATTCCATTACATTCCATTCCATTCCATTTTGTTCCATACAGTTCCATTCCGTTCCATTGCCCTACATTCCATTCCATTCCATTCCATTCCATTCCATTCCATTCCATTCCATTCCATTCCAAACTATTCTATTCTATTCCTTTCTTACAATAAATTCTCAATCTGTCACCCTGGCTGGATTGCAGTTCCTCAGTGTCAGCTCACATTTTATTTCACCATTCCATTCCATTTTATTCCTTTCCGTTCCATTCTTGCCATTGCACCCCTTCAATTTGATTCAATTACAATCAATTCCATTCTATTCTTTTCCATTCCATTCCACACTATTCTATTCTATTCCTTTCTTTCAACAACTTCTCCGTCTGTCCCTCTGGCTGGAATTCAGTTGCACATTATCAGCTCACAATTCATTTCACCATTCCATTCCATTCCATTCCACTCCAATCCATTCCATTCCATTCCTTTCCATTCCATTCAATTCCATTCCATTCCATTCCATTCCATTCCACTCCACTCCATTCCATTCCATTCCATTCCTTTCCATTCCATTCCACTCCATTCAATGTCATTCCACTCCATTCCATTCCGATCCATAGCAATACATGACTTTCCATTCCATTACATTCCCTTCCATTCCCTTCCAATCAATTCCATTCCAATCCTTTCCATTTTACTCTATTCCATTCCATTATGTTCCATTCCATTCCACTCCACTCCATGCAGTTCCTCACTATTCTATCCTATTCCTTTCTTTAAACAAGTTCTAAATCTCTCACCCTGGCTGGATTGCAGTGGCACAATGTCAGCTCACATTTTACTTCACCTTTCCATTCGATTCCATTTCTTTCCACTCCATTCAATTCCATTCCTTTACATTGCACACTATTCTATTCTATTCTTTTCTTTAAACAAGTTCTAAATCTATCGCCCTGGCAGTATTGCAATGGCACCATTTCAGCTCACATTTTATTTCACCATTACATTCCATTCCACTCCATTCCACTGCATTCCATTCCACTCCATTCCATTCTATTCCGTTCTGTTCCATTCCGTTCCATTGCATTCCATCCCATCCCATTCCATTCCATTCCATTCCATTCCATTCCATTCCATTCCATTCCATTCCGTTCCACACAATTCTATTCTATTCCTTTCTTTCAACAAGTTCTCAGTATGTCACCCTGGCTGGATTGCAGTGGCACAATGTCAGCTCACATTTACTTTAACCATTCCATTCCATTCCATTCCATTCCATTCCATTCCATTCCATTCCATTCCATTCCTTTCCATTCCATTCAATTCCATTCCATTCCACTCAATTCTATACCATTCATTTCCATTCGGTTCCATTACACTCCAATCCATTCCATTCAATTGCAATCCACACTATTCTCTTCTCTTCTTTTCTTTCAACATGTTCTCAATCGGTCACCCTGGATGGTTGGAGTGACACAATGTCAGCTCACATTTTATTTCACTGTTACATTCGATTCCATTCCATTCCATTCCATTCTTTCCATTCCATTCCATTCTCTTCCATTGCTCTCAATTCCATTCCATTCCAGACTATTCGATTCTATTACTTTCTTTCAACAAGTTCTTTATCTGTCACCCTGGCTGGATTGCAGTGGCACAATATCAGCTCACATTTTATTTAACCATTCCATTCCATTTGATTCCATTCCATTCCATTCCGTTCCATTCCATTCCACTCCACAGTATGCTTTTCTATTCCTTTCTTTCAACAAGCCCTCAATCTGTCACCCTGGCTGGATTCCAGTGGAAGTACATCAGCTCACATTTTATTTCACTGTTCCATTCCATTCATTTCCATTCCATTCCATTCCATTCCATTCCACTCCACTCCACTCCACGCCATTCCATTCCATTCCATTCTATTCCATTCCATTCCATTCCATTCCATTTCCATTCTATTCCATTCAATTCTTTTCAATTCGATTTCATTCCATTCTCTTCTATTATGTTCAATTGCACTCCATTCCATTCCATTCTTATTTCATCAACTTCTCAAACTGTCACAATGATTATATTGCAGTTCCAGAATGTCAGCTTACTTTTTACTTCACCGTCAAATTCCTTTCCATTCCATTCCCTTCCTTTCCATTTCATTCCATTCCATTCCTTTCCATTCCTTTCCATTCCACACTCTTTTATTCTATTCCTTTCTTTCAACAAGTTCTCAATATGTAACCCTTGTAGGATTGCAGTTGCACAATGTCAGCTCAAATTTCATTTCACAATTCCATTCCATTCCATTCCATTCCATTCCATTCCATTCCTTCCCTTCCATTCCATTCCATTCCACTCCATTCCACGTGATGGTCTCCATTCCATTCCATTCCATTCTATTCCATTCCTCGCCATTCCATTCCATTCCATTTCATTCTATAAAATTCCATTCCATTGCATTTTTTTCCACTAGAATCCACTCCACTCCAATCCATTCCATGGCATTCCATTCAAATCATATCCTCTCTTCCCCACTCCACTGCGTTCCATTCCTTCCCATTCGCACCCATTCCCGTCCAATCCACTCCATTCCGTTCTATTCCATTCCATTCCATTCCATTCCTTTCCATTCCATTCCATTCCAGTCGATTCTATTCCATTCCTGTCAATTCCATTCCATTCCAGTCGATTCCATTCCATTCCATTCCATTCTATTCCATTTCATTCCATTCTATTCGTTTCCACTGGAATCCATTCCACTCCTCTCTAATCCATTCCATTCCATTCCATTCCATTGCATTCAATTCAAATCCACTCTTCTCCACTCCACTCCTCTCCACTCCACTGCATTCCATTCCTTATCATTCGCCTCCATTCCAGTCCTCTGTGTTCCGTTGCATTCAATTCCACTCCGTTGCACTGCACTCCTCTCCCTTCCTTTCTTCTCCATTCCACTCCCAATGCACCCCACCGCACTTTTTTCCATTCCATTCCATTTAATTCCATTCATTCCATTCCTTTTGATTCCATTCCATTCCATTCTATTCCATTCCATTCCTTTCCATTCAATACCATTCCAATCCATTGCATTCCATTCCATTCCATTCCATTCCATTCCATTCCATTCCATTCCATTCCACCTTTATACAATCTACTTCCCTCCATTGCACTCCACACCACTTCATCCACTCCATTCCATTCCTTCCCATTCCACTCCAATCCACCAACTCCACTCCATTCCATTCATTTCCAATACACTCCACTCCACTCAAGTCCATTCCATTCCTTATCATTCCATTTCATTGTATTCCATTACATTCCATTACGTTCCATTCCTTTACATTCTACTAGCATACCCTCCAATCTAATCCCCTGCATTTCATTCCATTCCATCCCAACCATTGCATTCCATTCCATTCCCCTCCATTCCACTCCACTCCTTTCCTTTCTTCTCGATTCCACTCCAATAAACTCCACTGCAATTTTTTCCATTCATTCCTTTGCCTTCCATTGCATTGCATTCCATTCTATTCCATTCCATTCCATTCCATTCATTATTTTATACAATAATCCAATCCACTGCACTCCAACTCATTTTTTTCCATTGCATTCAATTCATTCCAGTCTTCTAAACTCCACTCCACTCCATAAAACTGCATTCCATTCCTTCCAATTTGCCTTCATTCAAATACACTCCAATCCATTCCATTCTATTCGATTCCATTCCATTGCATTCCACTCTATTCCACTCAACTCCACTCCCTTCCTTTCTTCTCCATTCCACTCCACTGCACTCCACTGCACTTTTTTCCATTCCATTCCATTCCATTCATTCCATTCCGTTTCATTCCATTCCATTCCGTTCCATTCCATTCCATTGCATTCCATTCCATTCCAATCCATTCTATTCCATTCCTTTCCATTCCCCTCAACACAACTGCACTCCAATCCATTGCATTCCATTCTATTCCATTCCCTTGCATTGCCTTCCAATCTTTTCAAATCCACTCTTCTCCGATCCACTCCTCTACACTCCAGTGCCTTCCGTTTCTTCCCATTCACCTCCATTCCTGTCCACTCCATTCCATTCAATTCCTTGCCATTCCATTCCATTCCATTCCATTCCATTCTATTCCATTCCATTCCGTTTCATTCTGGTCCTTTCCGTTCTATTCTTATCCACTAGTATTCACTCCACTGCACACCAATGCATTCCATTCCATTTCATTCAATCCAAATCCACACTTCTCCACTCCAGTCCTCTCTACTCCACTGCATTCCGTTTGTTCCCATTCATCTCCATTCCTGTCCAGTCCATTCCACTCCATTCCATTCCACTCCATTACATTCCATTTCATTCCATTCCACTCCATTACATTCCATTTCATTCCATTCCACTCCATTACATTCCATTTCATTCCATTCCATTCCATTCCATTCATTCATTTCTTTGTTTTCCACTAGAATCCACTCCACTCCATTCCAATCCATTCGATTTCATTGCATTCAATTCAAATCCACTCTTCTCCACTCCTC
The DNA here is from genome assembly GCF_006542625.1 of Nomascus leucogenys. Classification (NCBI taxonomy): domain Eukaryota; kingdom Metazoa; phylum Chordata; class Mammalia; order Primates; family Hylobatidae; genus Nomascus; species Nomascus leucogenys. The sequence goes on along the minus strand of NW_022096629.1, from coordinate 60,317 downwards.
TCCTCTCCACTCCACTGCATTCGATTCCTTCCCATTTTTCTCCAATCCACTCCACTCCATTCCACTGCATTCCATTCCATTGCATTCCATTACTTTCCATTGAATTCCTTCCAATCAATTCAAATCCACTCTTCTCCACTCCACTCCTCTGCACTCAATTGCATACCATTCTGCCCATTTGACTCCATTCCAGTTCACTCCATTCCATTCCGTTCTGTTCGTTCCGTTCCGTTCCATTCCACTCCATTTAACTCCACTCCACTTGCTTCATTTCTTCTCCATTCCACTCCAGTATATTCCACTGCAATTTTTTCCATTCCATTCCATTCCATTCCATTCCATTCCATTCTATTCCATTCCTCGCCATTCCATTTCATTCTATAAAATTCCATTCCATTGCATTTTTTTCCACTAGAATCCACTCCACTCCAATCCATTCCATGCCATTCCATTCAAATAATATCCTCTCTTCCCCACTCCACTGCGTTCCATTCCTTCCCATTCGCACCCATTCCCGTCCAATCCACTCCATTCCGTTCTATTCCATTTCATTCCATTCCATTCCTTTCCATTCCATTCCAGTCGATTCTATTCCATTCCGGTCAATTCCATTCCATTCTAGTCGATTCCATTCCATTCCATTCCATTCCATTCCATTCATTCCATTTCATTCCATTCTATTCGTTTCCACTGGAATCCATTCCACTCCTCTCTAATCCATTCCATTCCATTGCATTCAATTCAAATCCACTCTTCTCCACTCCACTCCTCTCCACTCCACTGCATTCCATTCCTTAACATTCGCCTCCATTCCAGTCCTCTGTGTTCCATTGCATTCAATTCCACTCCGTTGACTGCACTCCTCTCCCTTCCTTTCTTCTCCATTCCACTCCCAATGCACCCCACGGCACTTTATTCCATTCCATTCCATTCAATTCATTCATTCCATTCCTTTTGATTCCATTCCATTCCATTCTATTCCATTCCATTCCTGTCCATGCAACATCACTCCAATCCACTGCATTCCATTCAATTCCATTCCATTCCATTCCATTCCATTCCATTTTTGTACAATCTACTTCCCTCCATTGCACTCCACACCACTTCACTCCACTCCATTCCATTCCTTCCCATTCCACTCCAATCCACCAAACTCCACTCCATTCCATTCATTTCCAATACACTCCACTCCACTCAAGTCCATTCCATTCCTTATCATTCCATTTCATTGTATTCCATTACATTCCATTACGTTCCATTCCTTTACATTCTACTAGCATACCCTCCAATCTAATCCCCTGCATTTCATTCCATTCCATCCCATTCCATTGCATTCCATTCCATTCCCCTCCATTCCACTCCACTCCTTTCCTTTCTTCTCGATTCCACTCCAATAAACTCCACTGCACTTTTTTCCATTCATTCCTTTGCCTTCCATTCATTGCATTCCATTCTATTCCATTCCATTCCATTCATTATTTTATACAATAATCCAATCCACTGCACTCCAACTCATTTTTTTCCATTGATTCAATTCATTCCAGTCTTCTAAACTCCACTCCACTCCATAAAACTGCATTCCATTCCTTCCAATTTGCCTTCATTCAAATACACTCCAATCCATTCCATTCTATTCGATTCCATTCCATTGCATTCCACTCTATTCCACTCAACTCCACTCCCTTCCTTTCTTCTCCATTCCACTCCACTGCACTCCACTGCACTTTTTTCCATTCCATTCCATTCCATTCATTCCATTCCGTTTCATTCCATTCCATTCCGTTCCATTCCATTCCATTGCATTCCATTCCATTCCAATCCATTCCATTCCATTCCATTCCATTCCATTCCATTCCATTCCATTCCATTCCGTTGCATTCCATTCCATTCCATTTTTTCCACTAGAATCCTCTCCACTCCACTCCTGTCTATTCCATTCAATTTCATTCAATTCAAATCCACACTTCTCCACTCCACACCTCTCCACTCCACTGCATTTCATTCGTTCCCATTCGTCCCCATTCCATTACATTACATAATTCCAATCCATTAACTGTTTTCCACTAGATTCCACTCCACTCCACTCCATTCCATTCCATTTTATTGCATTCAATTCAAATCTACTGTACTCCACTCCACTCCTCTCCGCTTGACTGCATTTGATTCCTTCCCATTCTTCTCCAATCCACTCCATTCCAATTAACTGCATTCCATTCCATTCCAATCCACTGCATTCCATTCCATTCCATTCCATTGCATTCCTTTCAATTCCATTCAAATCAAATCAACTCTTCTCCACTCCACTCCTCTGCACTCAACAACTGCATACATTTCATTATCATTTGACACCATTCCAGTCCAATCCATACCATTCCATTTCATTCCATTCCAGTCCAATCCATTCCATTCCATTCCATTCCATTCCATTCCATTCCAATGCATTCCTGCCGATTCGATTCAATTCGATTCGATTCCATTCCATTCCACTCCATTCCATTGGAATCCACTCCAATCCATTCCATTTTATTCCATTCCATTCAAATCCACTCTTCGCCACTTCACTCCTCTCCACTCCACTGCATTCCATTCTTTCCCATTAGCTTCCTTTCCAGTCCCCTATGCTCCTTTGCATTCCATTCCACTCCATTCCACTACACTCCATTCCCTTTCTTTCCCCTCCATTCCTCTCCACTGCACTCCACTGCACTTTTTTCCCTTCCATTCCATTCCACTCATTCCATTCCGTTTGATTCCATTCCATTCCATTCCATTCCATTCCATTCCCCTCCAAGGAACTCCACTCCAATGCTCTGCATTCCATTCCATTCCATTCCATTCCATTCCGAGTTAAACCGTTCTACTTCTCTCCATTGCACTCCTCTCCACTTCACTCCACTACATTCAATTTCTTTCCATTCCACTGCAGTCCACCACACTCCTCTCATTCCATTCATTTCCGATTCTCTGCACTCTACTCCATTCAATTCCATTCCATTCCTTATCATTCCATTTAATTGTATTCCATTCCATTCTATTACTTTCCATTCCATTCCATTCTGCTACCATACCCTCCAATCTAATCCCCTGCATTTCATTCCATTCCATCCCATTCCATTGCATTCCATTCCATTCCCCTCAATTCCACTCCACTCCGTTCCTTTCTTCTCGATACCACTCCAATAAACTCCACTGCACTTTTTGCATTCATTCCATTGCATTCCATTGCCTTCCATTCCATTCCATTCCATTCCATTCCATTCCACTCCATTCCACTGGAATCAACTCCACTCCAATCCATTCCATTCCATTCCATTCCATTCCATTCAAATCCATTCTTCTCCACTTCATTCCTCTCCTATGCACTGCATTCCATTCCTTCCCATTAGCTTCCATTCCTGTCCCCTATGCTCCATTGCATTCCATTCCACTCCATTCCACTATACTCCATTCCCTTCCTTTATCCTCCATTCCACTCCACTGCACTCCACTGCACTTTTTTCCCTTCTAATCCATACCATTCCATTCATTCCATTCTGTTTGATTCCATTCCATTCCATTCCTTTCCATTCCATTCCCCTCCAGGCCACTCCACTCCAATGCTCTGCATTCCATTCCATTCCATTCCATTCCATTTCATTCCATTCCATTCCGACTTAAACCAATCTACTTCTCTCCATTGCACTCCACTCCACTTTACTCCACTACATTCAATTCCTTTCCATTCCGCCGCAGTCCACCACACTCTTCTCATTCCATTCATTTGCAATTCTCTGCACTCCACTCCATTCCATTCCATTCCATTCCTTATCATTCCATTTCATTGTGTTCCATTCCATTCCATTTCTTTCCATTCCATTCCATTCTACTACCAGATTCTCCAATCTAATCCCCTGCATTTCATTCCATTCCATCCCATTCCATTGCATTCCATTCCATTACCCTCCATTCCACTCCACTCCCTTCCTTTCGTCTCGATTCCACTCCATTAAACTCCACTGCACTTTTCTCCATTCATGCCATTCCATTCCATTTTCTTCCATTCCATTCCATTCCTTTCCATTCCATTACATTCCATTATTTTATACAAGAATCCAATCCACTGCACTCCAATTCATTTTGTTCCATTGCATTTAATTCATTCCAGTCTTCTAAACTCCACTCCACTCCGTACCGCTGCATTCCATTCCTTCCCATTTGCATTCATTCCAATACACTCCAATCCATTCCATTCTATTCCATTCCATTCCATTCCATTCCACTCAACTCCACTCCCTTCTTTCTTCTCCATTCCACTCCACTGCACCCCATTGCACTTTTTTCAGTTCCATTCCATTCCATTCTATTAATTCCATTCCATTCCATTCCACTCCACTCCATTCCATTCCATGCCATTCCACCTTAATCCAATGTACTTTTCTCCATTGCATTCCACTCCACTTCACTCCACTCCATTCCATTCCTTCACATTCCACTCCAATCCACAACAGTCCTCTCCATTCCATTCATTTCCAATACACTGCACTCCCCTCTACTCCATTCCATTCCATTCCTTATCATTCCATTCCATTGTATTTCATTCCCTTCCATTACTTTCCATTCCATTCCATTCTACTCCCATTCACTCCACTCCAATCCTCTGCATTTCATTCCATTATATCCCATACGTTTGCGTTCCATTGCATTCCCCTCCATTCCAATACACTCCCTTACTTTCTTCTCCATTCCACTCCACTTCACCCCAATGCAATTTTTTCCATTCCATTCAATTCCATTCCATTCCATTTTTTTATACCAGAATCCAATCCTCTGCACTGCACTTCATTCCTTTCCATTCCATTCAATTCAACTGCACTCTTCTAAACTCCACTCCTCTCCATATCACAGCTTTCCATTCCTACCCATTCACCTTCATTGCGATCCTCTCCATTCCATTCCATTGTATTCCATTCCATTCCAGTCCTTTCCACTCCATTCCAGTCAACTCCACTCCATTCATTTCTTCTCCATTCCACTCCACAACACTCCACTGCACTTTTTTCCATTCTATTGCATTCCATTCCATTCCATTCCATTCCATTCCGTACCATTCCATTCCCCTCCACGCAACTCCGCCCCAATCCTCTGCATTCCATTGCATTCCATTGCATTGCATTCCACCTGATTCCAACCTACTCCCCTCCATTCCACTCCACTCCACTCCATTACATTCTTTCCCATTCCACTGCACTCCACCACAATCCTCTCCATTCCATTCATTTCCAATATACTGCATTCCAAACCACTTCATTCTATTCCATTCCATTAAATTCCTTTTCTTTCTGTTCCACTGTATTCCGTTCAATTCCATTACTTTCCATTCCATTCCATTCTACTCCAATCCACTCCACTACAATCCACTGCATTCCATTCCTTTCCATCCCAATCCATTGCATTTCATTCCATTCAGTTCAAATCTACTCTTCTCCATTCCCCTCTTCTCCACTCCACTGCATTTCATTCCTTCACATTCGCCTCCATTCCAGTCCACTCCATTCCATTCCATTCCTTTCCATTCCATTCCTTTCCATTCCATTCTGTTCCATTCCATTCCATTCCATTCCTCTCCATTCCATTCAATTCCATTCAGTTCCATTCCATTCCTTTCCATTCCACTCCTTTCCACTCCACTCCTCTCCCTTTCTTTCTTCTCCATTCCACTCCACTACACTCCACTGAATTTTTTCCATTCCATTCCGTTTCTTTCCATTCTGTTCCATTCCTTTCCGTTCCATTCCATTCTATTCCATTCCATTCTATTCCATTCCAATACATTCCATTCCGTTCCATTCAGTTTTATGCCATTCTTTTCACGTAGAATCCTCTCCAGTTAAATTAAATTCCTCTTCATTCCATTCAATTCAAATATACTCTTCTGCACTCCGCTCCTCCCCACACGATAGCATTCCATTCCGTCCCATTCATCTCCATTCCAGTCCACTCCTTCCATTCTTTCCATTTCATTCAATTCCATTCCATTTCACTCCTTTCCACTACACACCACTCCCATTCTTTCTTCTCCATTCCTCTCTACCGCACTCCACTGCACGTTTCTCCATTCCATTCCATTCCATTCCATTCCATTCCATTCCATTCCATTATATTTCCCTCCTCGCAATTCCACACCAACACACTGAATTCATTTCCATTCCATTCCCTTCCATTCCATTCCATTCCTTTCCATTGCTTCTGATTCCTCTCTACTCCTTTACGTTCCATTCCACTCCAGTCCACTCCATTCCTTTCTTCTCCATTCCACTCAACTTCACTCCACTGAACTTTTTTCCATTCATTCCATTCCGTTACATTCCATTCCATTCCATTCCATTGCATTCTATTCCAGTACAATCAACTCCACTCCACTCCAATCCATGCCTTTTCATTCCATTCATTTCAAATCCAGTCTTTTGCACTACACTCCTCTCCGCACCACTGCATTCCATTCTTTCCCATTCGACTCCATTCCATTCCACTCCATTCCATTCCATTTTATTCCATTCAATTACATTCCATTTCACTCCACCCCACTCCCTTCCTTTCTTCTCCATTCCACTCCACTGCACTCCACTGCACTTTTTTCCATTCTATTGCATTCCGTTCCATTCCATTCCATTCCACTGCATTCCATTTCATTCCGTTCCATTCCATTCCCCTCCACGCAACTCCACTCAAATCCACTGCTTTCCATTCAATTCCATTCCATTATATTCCATTGCATTCCATTCCATTCCGTTCCATTCCATTCCCATCCATTCCATTCCATTCAACTCTTTTCCAACAATATCCACTCCATTCCAATCCAATCCATGCCATTTCATTCAATCCAAATCCATTCTTCTCCACTCCACTCCTCTCCACTCCAGTGCATTCCATTCCTTCCCATTCGCCTCCATTATAGTCCACTCCATTCCTTTCCATTCCATTCCATTCCAATTCTTTCTATTCCATTCCTTTCTTTTGCACTACAATCCACTGCACTCTTCTCTAATCCATTCCATTCCATTACATTCAATTCAAATGCACTCTTCTCCCCTCCACTCCTCTCCATTCCACTCCAATCTATTCCATTCCATTCCATTCAATTCATATCCGCACTTCTCCCCTCCACTCCTCTCCAGTACAATGCGTTCCATTCGACTCCATTCCGTTCCACTCCATTCCATTCCATTGCATTCCATTCCATTATATTCTTTTCCACTAGAATCCACTCCACTCCACTCCAATCCATTCCTTTAATTTCCATTCATTTCAACTCCACTCTTCTGCACTCCACTCCTCTCGACACCATTGCATTCCATTCCTTCCCATTCGCCTCCATTCCAATCCTCTCCATTCCATTCCATTTTATTCCATTTCATTCTATTCCATTCCATTCCAGTCCACTCCACTCCCTTCCTTTCTTCTCCTTTCAACACCACTGCACTCCACTGTATTTTTTCCATTCTTTTCCATTCCATTCAATTCCATTCCATTCCACTCCACACTACTCCATTCCATTTCCCTCCATGCAACTCCACTCCAATCCACAGAATTCCATTCCATTCTCATCCCTTCCATTGCACCTGAATGCAATCTACTCCCCTCCATTCCAATCCACTCCACTCCATTCCATTCCTTCCCATTCCACTCCACTCCACCACACTCCACTCCATTGCATTCTTTTCCAATATAGTGCAATCCATTCCACCACATTCCATTGCATTCCATTCTTTTCATTCCGTTCCATTGTATTCCATTCTATTCCATTACTTTCCATTCAATTCCATTCTACCACAATCCAATCCACTCCAATCCATTGCATTCCATTCCATTCCATCCCATTCCATTGCATTCCATTACATTCAATTCAAATCCACTCTTCTCCTCTCCACTCCTCTCCACTCCACTGCAATTCCTTCCCTCCCATTCAGCTCCAATCCAAACCATTCCATTCCATTCCATTCCATTCAATTCCACTCCACTCCCCTGCCTCCTTTCTTCTCCCTTCCACTCCACTACACTCCACTTCACTTTTTTCCATTCAATCCATTTCATTCCATTTCATTCCATTCCATTCCATTCCATTCCGTTCTATTCCATTGCATTCTTTAACTTGAATCCACTCCACTCCACTCCAGTCCATTCTTTCCATTCCATTCAATTCAAAACCACTCTTCTGCACTCTACTCCCTGCACACCAGTGCATTCCTTACCTTCACATTTGCCTCCATTCCAATCCACTCCATTCAATTCCATTCCATTGCATTCCACTCCATTTCATAAAATTCCATTTGACTCCGTTCCTCTCAACTCCACTTCCTTCCTTTCTTCTCCATTCCACCCCACTGCACCCCACTGCACTTTATTCCATTCCATTCCATTTCTCTCCATTGCATTCCATTCCATTCCATTCCATTCCATGCCATTCCATTCCATTCCATTCCAATTCATTCCATTCCATTCCATTCTTTTCCACTAGAATCCACTCCGTTCCACTCCAATCCATTCCATTCCATTCCATTCCATTGCATTCCATTCCATTCCATTCCAATGCATTCCTGCCGATTCGATTCAATTCGATTCGATTCCATTCCATTCCACTCCATTCCATTGGAATCCACTCCAATCCATTCCATTTTATTCCATTCCATTCAAATCCACTCTTCGCCCCTTCACTCCTCTCCACTCCACTGCATTCCATTCTTTCCCATTAGCTTCCTTTCCAGTCCCCTTTGCTCCTTTGCATTCCATTCCACTCCATTCCACTACACTCCTTTCCCTTTCTTTCCCCTCCATTCCTCTCCACTGCACTCCACTGCACTTTGTTCCCTTCCATTCCATTCCACTCATTCCATTCCGTTTGATTCCATTCCATTCCATTCCATTCCATTCCATTCCATTCCATTCCCCTCCAAGGAACTCCACTCCAATGCTCTGCATTCCATTCCATTCCATTCCATTCCGAGTTAAACCGTTCTACTTCTCTCCATTGCACTCCTCTCCACTTCACTCCACTACATTCAATTTCTTTCCATTCCACTGCAGTCCACCACACTCCTCTCATTCCATTCATTTCCGATTCTCTGCACTCTACTCCATTCAATTCCATTCCATTCCTTATCATTCCATTTAATTGTATTCCATTCCATTCTATTACTTTCCATTCCATTCCATTCTGCTACCATACCCTCCAATCTAATCCCCTGCATTTCATTCCATTCCATCCCATTCCATTGCATTCCATTCCATTCCCCTCAATTCCACTCCACTCCGTTCCTTTCTTCTCGATACCACTCCAATAAACTCCACTGCACTTTTTTGCATTCATTCCATTGCATTCCATTGCCTTCCATTCCATTCCATTCCATTCCATTCCATTCCACTCCATTCCACTGGAATCCACTCCACTCCAATCCATTCCATTCCATTCCATTCCATTCCATTCCATTCCATTCCATTCAAATCCATTCTTCTCCACTTCATTCCTCTCCTATCCACTGCATTCCATTCCTTCCCATTAGCTGCCATTCCTGTCCCCTATGCTCCATTGCATTCCATTCCACTCCATTCCACTATACTCCATTCCCTTCCTTTATCCTCCATTCCACTCCACTGCACTCCACTGCACTTTTTTCCCTTCTAATCCATTCCATTCCACTCATTCCATTCTGTTTGATTCCATTCCATTCCATTCCTTTCCATTCCATTCCCCTCCAGGCCACTCCACTCCAATGCTCTGCATTCCATTCCATTCCATTCCATTCCATTTCATTCCATTCCATTCCGACTTAAACCAATCTACTTCTCTCCATTGCACTCCACTCCACTTTACTCCACTACATTCAATTCCTTTCCATTCCGCCGCAGTCCACCACACTCTTCTCATTCCATTCATTTGCAATTCTCTGCACTCCACTCCATTCCATTCCATTCCATTCCATATTATTCCATTTCATTGTGTTCCATTCCATTCAATTTCTTTCCATTCCATTCCATTCTACTACCAGATTCTCCAATCTAATCCCCTGCATTTCATTCCATTCCATCCCATTCCATTGCATTCCATTCCATTACCCTCCATTCCACTCCACTCCCTTCCTTTCTTCTCGATTCCACTCCATTAAACTCCACTGCACTTTTCTCCATTCATGCCATTCCATTCCATTTTCTTCCATTCCATTCCATTCCTTTCCATTCCATTCCATTCCATTATTTTATACAAGAATCCAATCCACTGCACTCCAATTCATTTTGTTCCATTGCATTTAATTCATTCCAGTCTTCTAAACTCCACTCCACTCCGTACCGCTGCATTCCATTCCTTCCCATTTGCCTTCATTCCAATACACTCCAATCCATTCCGTTCTATTCCATTCCATTCCATTCCATTCCACTCAACTCCACTCCCTTCTTTCTTCTCCATTCCACTCCACTGCACTCCATTGCACTTTATTCAGTTCCATTCCATTCCATTCTATTAATTCCATTCCATTCCATTCCATTCCATTCCATTCCATTCCATTCCATTCCATTCCATGCCATTCCACCTTAATCCAATGTACTTTTCTCCATTGCATTCCACTCCACTTCACTCCACTCCATTCCATTCCTTTACATTCCACTCCAATCCACAACAGTCCTCTCCATTCCATTCATTTCCAATACACTGCACTCCCCTCTACTCCATTCCATTCCATTCCTTATCATTCCATTCCATTTTATTTCATTCCCTTCCATTACTTTCCATTCCATTCCATTCTACTCCCATTCACTCCACTCCAATCCTCTGCATTTCATTCCATTATATCCCATACGTTTGCGTTCCATTGCATTCCCCTCCATTCCAATACACTCCCTTACTTTCTTCTCCATTCCACTCCACTTCACTACACTGCAATTTTTTCCATTCCATTCAATTCCATTCCATTCCATTTTTTTATACCAGAATCCAATCCTCTGCACTGCACTTCATTCCTTTCCATTCCATTCAATTCAACTGCACTCTTCTAAACTCCACTCCTCTCCATATCACAGCTTTCCATTCCTACCCATTCACCTTCATTGCGATCCTCTCCATTCCATTCCATTGTATTCCATTCCATTCCAGTCCTTTCCACTCCATTCCAGTCAACTCCACTCCATTCATTTCTTCTCCATTCCACTCCACAACACTCCACTGCACTTTTTCCATTCTATTGCATTCCATTCCATTCCATTCCATACCATTCCATTCCCCTCCACGCAACTCCGCCCCAATCCTCTGCATTCCATTCCATTCCATTGCATTGCATTCCACCTGATTCCAACCTACTCCCCTCCATTCCACTCCACTCCACTCCATTACATTCTTTCCCATTCCACTGCACTCCACCACAATCCTATCCATTCCATTCATTTCCAATATACTGCATTCCAAACCACTTCATTCTATTCCATTCCATTAAATTCCTTTTCTTTCTGTTCCAATGTATTCCGTTCAATTCCATTACTTTCCATTCCATTCCATTCTACTCCAATCCACTCCACTACAATCCACTGCATTCCATTCCTTTCCATCCCAATCCATTGCATTTCATTCCATTCAGTTCAAATCTACTCTTCTCCATTCCCCTCTTCTCCACTCCACTGCATTTCTTTCCTTCCCATTAACCTGCATTCCCGTCCATTCCATTCCATCCCATTCCATTATTTTCCCTTCAACTGCATTCCATTTCATTCCATTCCCTTCCATTGCATTCCATTGCATTCCAATTCAATCCATTCCTTTCCATTAAATTCCATTCCATTCCATTCTTTTCCACTAGAATCCACTCCACTCCAATCCAATCCATTCCATTCCATTCCATTCCATTCATATTTACTCTTCTCCTCTCCACTGCCTTCCAGTCTTCTTTATTCCATTCCTTCCCATTTTCCTCCATTGCAGTCCAATACATTCCATTCCATTCTATTCCATTTCTCTCCATTCCCCTGCACTCCACTCCCTTCCTTTCTTTTCCATTCCACTCCACTGCACTCCATTGCACTTTTTTCCATTCCATTTCTTTCCATTCTAATCAATTCATTCCATTCCGTTTCATTCCATTCCATTGCATTCCATTCCATCCCATTCCATTCCGTTCAATTCACCTCCATGCAACTCCACTCCAGTCCACTTCGTTCCATTCAATTCCATTCCTTTCCATACCATTCCATTCCATTCCATTCCTACGGAATCCAATCTACACCCCTCCTTTATCCTCCACTCCACTCCAGTCCACTCCCTTCCATTCCTTCACATTTCACTACAGTCCACCACCATCCTCTCTATTCCATTCATTTCCAATACACTGCACTCCGTTCCTCTCCATTCCATTCCATCCCATTCCTTTTCATTCCATTCTATTGAATTCCTTTCCATTCCATTCTACTGCATTCCATTATTTTCAATTCCATTCCATTCTACTGCAATCCACTCCAGTCCAATCCACTGCATTCCATTTCATTACAACCCCTTCCATTGAATTCAATTCCATTAAATTCAAGTGCACTTTTCTCCACTCCACTCTTCTCCACTCAACTGCATTTCATTCCTTCCCGTTTGCCTCCATTCCAGTCCACTCCATTCCATTCCATTTTATTCCATTCCTTTCCATTTCATTCCATTTCATTGCATTCCATTCTATTCCTTTCCATTCCATTCCATGACATGCCATTCCATTCCACTCCATTCTATTCCACTCCATTCCATTCCATTCCATTCCACTACTTTCCATTCCACTCCATTCAACTCCACTCCACTGCTTCCTTTCTTCTCCATTCCACTCCACTGCACTCCACAGCACTTTTTTTCCATTCCATTCCATTCCATTCCATTCCATTACATTCTTTTCCACTAGAATCCAGACCACTACTCTCCAGTCCACTCCATTCCATTCCATTAAATTCCATTCAAATCCACTCTTCTCCACTCCACCCCTCTCCACTCCTCTGCATTCCATTAATTGCCATTCGCCTCAGTTAAAGTCAACTCCATTCCTTTCCTTTCCATTCCATTCCATTCCATTCCATTCCACTGCATTCCACTCCACTCCACTCTCTTCCTTTCTTTTCTATTCAACTCCACTGCACTCCAGTACAATTTTTTCCATTCCATTCCATTGCATTCCATTACATTCCGTTGCACTCTCTTCCGTTGTGTTCTGTTCGGTTCCGTTCCATATCATTCCATTCCATTCCTATCCATTCCCCGCATGAAACTCCCCTCCAACCCACTGCATTCCATTCCATTCCATTGTAGTCCATTCCATTCCAATCCAGCTGAATCAAATCGATTCCCCTCCATTCCACTCCAATCCACTTCACTTCAATCCATTCCTTCCCTTTCCCCTCCACTCCACTACACTCCTCTCCAATCCATTCAATTCCAATAAACTGCACGCCACTCCTTTCCATTCCATTCCATTCCATTCCATTCCATTCCATTCCATTCCATTCCTTTTTATTTCGTTCCATTGTATTACATTTCTTTCCATTACTTTCCATTCCATTCCATTCCACTCCAATCCACCACACTCCAGTCCACTTCATTCCATTCCGTTTGATTCCATTGCATTTCATTGCAATCAATTCAAATCCACTCTTCTCCACTACACTCCTCTCCACTCCACTGCATTCCATTACTTCCCATTCTCTTCTATTCCAGTCGAATCCACTCCATTCCATTCCATTGCATTGCATTCATTTCCATTCCCTTCCATACCATTCCATTCCATTGCATTCCATTCCAATCCCTTGCATTCCATTCCATTGCAATCCACTCCACTCCTCTCCACTCCACTGGATTGCATTCCTTCCCATTCACCCCCATTCCAGTCCACTCCATTCCATTCCATTCAATTCCATTCCTTTCCATTCCATTGCTTTCCATTTTTTTCAACTAGAATCCACTCCACACGACTCTAATCCATTCCATTACTTTCCAATCCATTCAAATCTACCATTCTCCACTCTGCTCCTCTCCACTCCACTGCATTGCATTCCTTCCCTTTCGCCTCCATTCCAGTCCACTCTATTCCATTCCATTCCATTCCATTCCATTCCTTTACAATCCATTCCTTTCCATTGCTTTCTATTCCATTCCATTCCACTCCATTCCATTAGACTCCATTCCAATTCTCTCCAATTCCTTCCTTTCTTCTCCATTCCACTCCACTGCACTCCACTGCACTTTATTTCATTCCTTTCCTTTCCATTCAACTCCATTTCAATCCATTCCATTCCATTCCCTTCCATTCCATTCCCTTCCATTCCTTTCCATTCCATTCCATTACTTTACATTACATTGCATTCTTTTCCCGTAGAACCCACTCCACTCCAATCCAATCCATTTCATTCCATTCCATTCAAATACACTATTCTCCACTCCACTCCTCTCCACTCCACTGAATTCCATTAGTTCCCATTCACTTCCATTCCATTCCACTCCATTCCATTCCATTGCATTGCATTCCATTCCATTCCACTCTTTTCCACTCAACCCCACTCCCTTCCATCCTTCTCCATTCCACTCTAGTACACTCCCATCCACTTTTTTCCATTCCATTCAATTCCATTCCTTTACATTCCACTCCATTCCATTCCCTTCCCTTCTTTTCACTGGAATCCTCTCCACTCCACTCCAATACATTCCATTCCTTTCTATTTAAATCCACTATTGTCTACTGCACTCCTCTCAACTCCACTGCGTTCCATGCCTTCCGAATCGCATCCATTCCTTTCCACTCCTTTCCATTGCATTCCATTCCATTCCATTCCATTCCATTGCATTCCATTCCATTCCATTCCATTACATTCCGTTCCATTCCACTCCATTCCACTCCGTTCATTCCACTCCATTCTGTTCCATGCCACTGCATTCCGTTCCATTCCATTCCATTCCATCCCATTCCATTAAATTCCATTCCATTCCATTCCATTCTTTTCCACTGGAATCCACTCCAATCCATTCCATTCCATTCTATTCAAATCCACTCTTCTCCACTCCACTCCTCACCACTCCACTCCGTTCCATTCCTTCACATTCGCCTACATTCCAGTCCATTCCTTTCCATTCCATTCTTTTCTTTTCAATTCCATTCTACTCCATTCCGCTCCCCTCCACTCCCTTCCTTTCTTCTCCATTTCACTCCAATGTGCTGCACAGCAATTTTTTCCATTCCATTCCATTCCATTCCATTCCATTCCATTCCATTGCATTCCATTCCATTCCAATCCATTCCGTTCCATTCCACTCCATTCCACTCCGTTCATTCCACTCCATTCTGTTCCATGCCACTGCATTCCGTTCCATTCCATTCCATTCCATCCCATTCCATTGAATTCCATTCCATTCCATTCCATTCTTTTCCACTGGAATCCACTCCAATCCATTCCATTCCATTCTATTCAAATCCACTCTTCTCCACTCCACTCCTCACCACTCCACTCCGTTCCACTCCTTCACATTCGCCTACATTCCAGTCCATTCCTTTCCATTCCATTCTTTTCTTTTCAATTCCATTCTACTCCATTCCGCTCCCCTCCACTCCCTTCCTTTCTTCTCCATTTCACTCCAATGTGCTGCACAGCAATTTTTTCCATTCCATTCCATTCCATTCCATTTCATTCCATTCCATTCCATTCCATTCCATTCCATTCCATTCCATTCCATTCCATTCCATTCCATTCTATTCTTTTCCACTGTAAACCACTCCATTCCACTCGAGTATATTCCATTCCATTCTGTTAAATTCAAATCCACCCTTCGCCAGTACATTGCTCTCCAATCCAGTGGATTACATTCCTTCCAATTGGCTTCCACTACAGTCCATTCCATTCCATTCCATTCCATTCCATTCCATTCCATTCCATTCCATTCCACTCCATTCCATTCCATTCCATTCCACTTCATTCCACTGCACTCCTCTCCCATCCTTACTTCTCCATTCCACTCCACTGCACTCCATTGAAGTTTTTTACATTCCATTCCATTAATTTCCATTCCATTGCATTCGATAGCATTCCACTCCATTCCATTCTTTTCTGTTCCGTTCCATTCCATTCCATTCCATTCCAATGCATTCCATTCACCTCCATGCGCCTCCACTCCAATCCACTGCATCGCATTCCATTCCATTGTATTACATTCCATTCCATTCCTCTCCATTCCATTCCATTCTACTCCAATCCACTTCACTGCAATTCACTGCATTCCATTCCATTCCATTCCATTCTGTTCCATTCCATTCCATTCCAGTCTATTCTTTTCCACTATAATCCACTCCACTAAACTCGAATCCATTCCATTCCATTCCATACAACTCAAATCCACACTTCTCCACTAAATTCCTTTCCACTACACTGCATTCCATTCCTTCACATTCGCCTCCACTCCATTCCACTCCACTCCTTTCCATTCCATTGCATTGCATTCCATTCTGCTCCGTTCCGTTCCATTCTGTTCCTTTCCATTCCATTCCATTCCCTTCCATTCCACACTATTCTATTCTATTCCTATCTTGCGACAAGTTCTCAATCTCTCACCCTGGTTGGATTGCAGTGGCACTATGTCAGCTCACATTTTATTTCCCCTTTCCTTTCCAATCCATTCCATTGCATTCCATTCCATTCCATTCAAGTTCATTCCATTCCGTTCCATTCTGTTCCATTGAACTCCATTCCATTCCATTCCATTCCATTCCATTCCATTCCATTCCATTCCATTCCATTCCATTCCATTCCATTCCATTCTATTCCATTCCATTCCATTCCACACTATTCTATTCTATTCCTATCTTGCAACAAGTTATCAATCTCTCACCCTGGTTTCATTGCATTGGCACTATGTCAGCTCACATTTTATTTTCCCTTTCCATTCCAATCCATTCCATTCCATTCTATTCCATTCCATTCCGTTCCATTCTGTTCCGATGCACTCCATTCCATTTCAATCCATTCCATTCCATTCCATTCCATTGCACTCCATTCCATTCCATTCCACTCCATTCCATTCCAGTCCATTTCATTCTATTCCTTTCCACTCCACACGATTCTATTCTATTCCTTTCTTTCAACCAGTTCTCAGTGTGTCACCCTGGATGGATTGCAGTGACACAATGTCAGCTCCCATTTTATTTCACTGTTCCATTCCATTCCATTCCATTCCTTTCCATTCCATTCCTTTCCATTGCTTTCTATTCCATTCCATTCCACTCCATTCCATTAGACTCCATTCCAATTCTCTCCAATTCCTTCCTTTCTTCTCCATTCCACTCCACTGCACTCCACTGCACTTTATTTCATTCCTTTCCTTTCCATTCTATTCCATTTCATTCCATTCCATTCCATTCCATTCCATTCCATTCCTTTCCATTCCTTTCCATTCCATTCCATTACTTTACATTACATTGCATTCTTTTCCCGTAGAACCCACTCCACTCCAATCCAATCCATTTCATTCCATTCCATTCAAATACACTATTCTCCACTCCACTCCTCTCCACTCCACTGAATTCCATTAGTTCCCATTCACTTCCATTCCATTCCACTCCATTCCATTCCATTGCATTGCATTCCATTCCATTCCACTCTTTTCCACTCAACCCCACTCCCTTCCATCCTTCTCCATTCCACTCTAGTACACTCCCATCCACTTTTTTCCATTCCATTCAATTCCATTCCTTTACATTCCACTCCATTCCATTCCCTTCCCTTCTTTTCACTGGAATCCTCTCCACTCCACTCCAATACATTCCATTCCTTTCTATTTAAATCCACTATTGTCTACTGCACTCCTCTCAACTCCACTGCGTTCCATGCCTTCCGAATCGCATCCATTCCTTTCCACTCCTTTCCATTGCATTCCATTCCATTCCATTCCATTCCATTGCATTCCATTCCATTCCATTCCATTCCGTTCCATTCCAGTCCATTCCACTCCGTTCATTCCACTCCATTCTGTTCCATGCCACTGCATTCCGTTCCATTCCATTCCATTCCATTCCATTCCATTAAATTCCATTCCATTCCATTCCATTCTTTTCCACTGGAATCCACTCCAATCCATTCCATTCCATTCTATTCAAATCCACTCTTCTCCACTCCACTCCTCACCACTCCACTCCCTTCCATTCCTTCACATTCGCCTACATTCCAGTCCATTCCTTTCCATTCCATTCTTTTCTTTTCAATTCCATTCTACTCCATTCCGCTCCCCTCCACTCCCTTCCTTTCTTCTCCATTTCACTCCAATGTGCTGCACAGCAATTTTTTCCATTCCATTCCATTCCATTCCATTCCATTCCATTCCATTCCATTCCATTCCATTCCATTCCATTCCATTCTATTCTTTTCCACTGTAAACCACTCCATTCCACTCGAGTATATTCCATTCCATTCTGTTAAATTCAAATCCACCCTTCGCCAGTACATTGCTCTCCAATCCAGTGGATTACATTCCTTCCAATTGGCTTCCACTACAGTCCATTCCATTCCATTCCATTCCATTCCATTCCATTCCATTCCACTCCATTCCATTCCATTCCATTCCACTTCATTCCACTGCACTCCTCTCCCATCCTTACTTCTCCATTCCACTCCACTGCACTCCATTGAAGTTTTTTACATTCCATTCCATTAATTTCCATTCCATTGCATTCGATAGCATTCCACTCCATTCCATTCTTTTCTGTTCCGTTCCATTCCATTCCATTCCATTCCAATGCATTCCATTCACCTCCATGCGCCTCCACTCCAATCCACTGCATCGCATTCCATTCCATTGTATTACATTCCATTCCATTCCTCTCCATTCCATTCCATTCTACTCCAATCCACTTCACTGCAATTCACTGCATTCCATTCCATTCCATTCCATTCTGTTCCATTCCATTCCATTCCAGTCTATTCTTTTCCACTATAATCCACTCCACTAAACTCGAATCCATTCCATTCCATTCCATACAACTCAAATCCACACTTCTCCACTAAATTCCTTTCCACTACACTGCATTCCATTCCTTCACATTCGCCTCCACTCCATTCCACTCCACTCCTTTCCATTCCATTGCATTGCATTCCATTCTGCTCCATTCCGTTCCATTCTATTCCTTTCCATTCCATTCCATTCCCTTCCATTCCACACTATTCTATTCTATTCCTATCTTGCGACAAGTTCTCAATCTCTCACCCTGGTTGGATTGCAGTGGCACTATGTCAGCTCACATTTTATTTCCCCTTTCCTTTCCAATCCATTCCATTGCATTCCATTCCATTCCATTCAAGTTCATTCCATTCCGTTCCATTCTGTTCCATTGAACTCCATTCCATTCCATTCCATTCCATTCCATTCCATTCCATTCCATTCCATTCCATTCCACACTATTCTATTCTATTCCTATCTTGCAACAAGTTATCAATCTCTCACCCTGGTTTCATTGCATTGGCACTATGTCAGCTCACATTTTATTTTCCCTTTCCATTCCAATCCATTCCATTCCATTCTATTCCATTCCATTCCGTTCCATTCTGTTCCTATGCACTCCATTCCATTTCATTCCATTCCATTCCATTCCATTCCATTGCACTCCATTCCATTCCATTCCACTCCATTCCATTCCAGTCCATTTCATTCTATTCATTTCCACTCCACACGATTCTATTCTATTCCTTTCTTTCAACCAGTTCTCAATGTGTCACCCTGGATGGATTGCAGTGGCACAATGTCAGCTCCCATTTTATTTCACTGTTCCATTCCATTCCATTCCATTCCTTTCCATTCCATTCCATTCCCTTGCACTCCATTTCATTCCATTTCATTCCATTCCATTCCATTACATTCGATTCCACACTGTTCTATTATATTACTTTCTTTCAATAAGTTCTGAGTCTGTCACGCTGTCTGGATTGCTGTGGCAAAAATTCAGCACACATTTTATTTAACAGTTCCAGTCCAATAAATTCGATTCGATTCCATTCCATTCCATTCAATTCCATTTAATTCCATTCCGCATGTTGCTCACCATTCCATTCCATTCATTCCATTTCATTCCATTCCATTCCATTCCTTTCATTTCCCCACTAATCTATTCTATTCCTTCCATTCAACAATTTCTCAATCTGTCACCCTGGCTGGAATTCAGTTTTGCAGTATCACCCTACATTTTATTTCACCCTTCCTTTCCATTCCATTCCATTCCAATCCATTCCATTCCATTCCAATCCATTCCATTCCACTCCATTCCATTCCATTCTGTTCCATTCTTTTCCTTTTCAACCAATTCCATTCTATTCCATTCTATTCCATTCCATTGCATTCCATTCCAATCCACTCCACGCCACTCCATTCCATTCCATTCCATTCCATTCCATTCCATGCCATTCCATTCCATGCCATTCCATTCCATGCCATTCCATTCCATTCACTATTTTATTCTATTCCTTTCTTTCAACAAGTTCTCAATCTGTAACCCTTGTAGGATTGCAGTGGCACAATGTCAGCTCATATTTCATTTCACCGTTTCATTCCATTCTGTTGCATTCCATTCCATTCCATTCATTCCATTCTTTTCCATACCATTTGATTACTTTCTGGTCAATTCAGTTCCATTGCATTCCATTCCATTCCACTCAAAACTATTCTATTCTACTCCTTTCTTTCAACATGTTTTCAATCTGTCACCCTTGCTGGATTGCAGTAGCACAATGTCAGCTCATATTTTGTTACTCCGTTTCATTCCATTCCATTCTTTTCCACTCCATTCCATTCCATTTCTTTCCGTTCCGTTCCTTTCCGTTCCATTGCACTCCATTCCATTCCATTCCATTGCTTTCCATTCTTTTCCATTTCCTTACATTCCACACTATTCTATTCTACTGCTTTGTTTCAACAATTCTTAATATGTCACCCTGGCTGTATTGCAGTTGCACAATGTCAGCTCACATTTACTTTAACCATTCCATTCCGTACCATTCCATTCCATTCCATTCCATTCATTTCCATTCGGTTCCATTACACTCCATTCCTTTCCATTCTATTGCATTCCACACTATTCTCTTCTCTTCCTTTCTTTCAACAAGTTCTCAATCGGTCACCCTGTGTGCATTGCAGTGACACAATGTCAGCTCACAATTTATTTCACTGTTCATTCCATTCCATTCCATTCCATTCCATTCCATTCCATTCCATTCCATTCCATTCCATTCCATTCCATTCCATTCCATTCTCTTCCATTGCACTCCATTCCATTCCATTCCAGATTATTCGATTCTATTACTTTCTTTCAACAAGTTCTTTATCTGTCACCCTGGCTGGATTGCAGTGGCACAATATCAGCTCACATTTTATTTAACCATTCCATTCCATTTCATTTCATTCCATTCCATTTGGTTCCATTCCATTCCATTCCACAGTATGCTACTCTATTACTTTCTTTCAACAAGATCTCAATCTGTCACCCTGGCTGGATTGCAGTGGAAGTATATCAGCTCACATTTTATTTCACGGTTCCATTCCATTCATTTCCATTCCATTCCATTCCATTCCATTTCATTCTATTCCATTCAATTCCGTTCAATTCTTTTCAATTGGATTTCATTCCATTCTCTTCTATTATATTCAATTGCACTCCATTCCATTCCATTCTTATTTCATCAACTTCTCAAACTGTCACCCTGTTTATATTGCAGTTCCACAATGTCAGCTTACTTTTTACTTCACCATTAAATTCCTTTCCATTCCATTCCCTTCCTTTCCATGTCATTCCATTCCAATCCCTTCCTTTCCATTGCATTCCATTCCATTCCATTCCATTCCATGACATTTCACTCCATTCCACGTGATGGTCTCCATTCCATTCCGTTCCTTACATTCCATTCCATTCCATTCCTTCCATTCTATTCCATTCCATTCCATTCTATTCCGTTCCTTCCATTCCATTCCATTCCATTCCATTCCCTTCCATTCCACTCCTTTCCATTCCACACTCTTTTATTCTATTCCTTTCTTTCAACAAGTTCACAATATGTAACCCTTGTAGGATTGCAGTTGTACAGTGTCAGCTCAAATTTCATTTCACCATTCCATTCCATTCCTTTCCATTCATTACATTCCCTTCCATTCCATTTCATTACTTTCTGTTCAACTCCGTTCCATTGCACTCC
The DNA here is from genome assembly GCF_006542625.1 of Nomascus leucogenys. Taxonomy (NCBI): domain Eukaryota; kingdom Metazoa; phylum Chordata; class Mammalia; order Primates; family Hylobatidae; genus Nomascus; species Nomascus leucogenys. Next base: position 38,123 of record NW_022096629.1, on the reverse strand, counting down.
ATTGCATTTCATTCCATTCCATTCCAAACTACTCTATTCTACTCCTTTCTTTCAACATGTTCTCAATCTATCACCCTCTGTCACCCTGGCTGGATTTCAGTGGCACAATATCGGCTCGCATTTTGTTACACCATTTCATTCCATTCCTTTCTTTTCCACTCCATGCCATTTCATTCGATTTCATTCCATTCCATTCCATTGCACTCCATTCCATTCCATTCCATTCCATTCCATTCCATTCCTTTCCATTCCATTACATTGCACACTATTCTATTCTACTCCCTTGTTTCAACAATTCTCAATATGTCAACCTGGCTGGATTTCAGTGGCACAGTGTCAGCTCACATTTTCTTTCACCATTCCATTCCATTCCATTCCATCTTTTCCATTCCATTCCAATTCCATTCCTTTCCATTGCATTCCATTCCATTCATTTCCATTCTGTTCCATTACACTCCATTCCATTCCATTCCATTCCATTCCATTCCATTCCATTCCATTCCATTGCATTCCACACTATCCTATTATCTTCCTTTCTTTCCACAGGTTCTCAATCTCTCACCCTCTCTGAATTGCAGTGGCACAATGTCAGCTCACATTTTATTTCACCTTTCCATTCCATTCCATTCCATTCCATTCCACTCCATTCCAATCCACACTATTCGTTTCCAGTCCTTTTTTCAACAAATTCTCAATCTGTCACCCTGGCTGGATTGCAGTGGCACAATATCCGCTCACATTTTATTTCCCCATTCCATTCCATTCCATTCCATTCCATTCCATTCCATTCCATTCCATTCCATTCCATTCCATTCCACACTATGCTATTCCATTTCTTTCTTTCTACAAGCTCTCAATCTGTCACCCTGGCTGTATTGCAGTGGCAGAATAGCAGCTCACATTTTGTTTCACTGTTCCATTACATTCATTTCCATTCCATTCCATTCCCCTCCATTCCATTCCATTCCATTTCATTCTATTCCATTCAATTCCATTCAATTCTATTCCAATCGATTTCATTCCATTCTCTTCTATTATGTTCAACTTCACTCCATTCCATTCCATTCCTTTCCATCCCATTCCATTCCATTTCATTCCATTCCGTTCCATTCAATTCCATTCCACTCCTTTCCTTTCCATTTCATTCGATTCCGTTCCATTCCCTTCCAATCTACACTGTTCTTTCCTATTCCTTTCTTTCAGAAAGTTCTCAATATGTTACCTTGGCTTTATTGCAGTGTCAGAATGTCAACTCACGTTATATTTCAACGTTATATTCCATTCCATTCCCTGCCATGCCATTCCATTCCATTCCTTTCCATTTTAATCCACTCCATTCCATTGAACTCCAATTCATTCCACTCCATTTCATTCCATTCCATTCCATTCCATTCCATTCCATTCCATTCCATTCCATTCCATTCCTTTGTTTCAACAAGTTCTAAATCTGTCACCCTTGCTGGATTGCAGTTCCACAATGTCAGCTTACATTTTCTTTTACGTTCCATTCCAATCCATTCCATTCCATTCCATTCCATTCCATTCCATTTTGTTCCATACAGTTCCATTCCGTTCCATTGCCCTACATTCCATTCCATTCCATTCCATTCCATTCCATTCCATTCCATTCCATTCCATTCCAAACTATTCTATTCTATTCCTTTCTTACAATAAATTCTCAATCGGTCACCCTGGATGGATTGCAGTTCCTCAGTGTCAGCTCACATTTTATTTCACCATTCCATTCCATTTTATTCCTTTCCGTTCCATTTCTTGCCATTGCACCCCTTCAATTTGATTCAATTACAATCAATTCCATTCTATTCTTTTCCATTCCATTCCACACTATTCTATTCTATTCCTTTCTTTCAACAACTTCTCCGTCTGTCCCTCTGGCTGGAATTCAGTTGCACATTATCAGCTCACAATTCATTTCACCATTCCATTCCATTCCATTCCACTCCAATCCATTCCATTCCATTCTTTTCCATTCCATTCAATTCAATTCCATTCCATTCCATTCCATTCCACTCCACTCCATTCCATTCCATTCCTTTCCTTTCCATTCCATTCCACTCCATTCAATGTCATTCCACTCCATTCCATGCCGATCCATAGCAATACATGACTTTCCATTCCATTACATTCCCTTCCATTCCCTTCCAATCAATTCCATTCCAATCCTTTCCATTTTACTCTATTCCATTCCATTATGTTCCATTCCATTCCACTGCACTCCATGCAGTTCCTCACTATTCTATCCTATTCCTTTCTTTAAACAAGTTCTAAATCTCTCACCCTGGCTGGATTGCAGTGGCACAATGTCAGCTCACGTTTTACTTCACCTTTCCATTCGATTCCATTTCTTTCCACTCCATTCAATTCCATTCCTTTACATTGCACACTATTTTATTCTATTCTTTTCTTTAAACAAGTTCTAAATCTATCGCCCTGGCAGTATTGCAATGGCACCATTTCAGCTCACATTTTATTTCACCATTACATTCCATTCCACTCCATTCCACTGCATTCCATTCCACTCCATTCCATTCTATTCCGTTCTGTTCCATTCCGTTCCATTGCATTCCATCCCATCCCATTCCATTCCATTCCATTCCATTCCATTCCATTCCATTCCATTCCATTCCATTCCGTTCCACACAATTCTATTCTATTCCTTTCTTTCAACAAGTTCTCAGTCTGTCACCCTGGCTGGATTGCAGTGGCACAATGTCAGCTCACATTTACTTTAACCATTCCATTCCATTCCATTCCATTCCATTCCATTCCATTCCATTCCTTTCCATTCCATTCAATTCCATTCCATTCCACTCAATTCTATACCATTCATTTCCATTCGGTTCCATTACACTCCAATCCATTCCATTCAATTGCAATCCACACTATTCTCTTCTCTTCTTTTCTTTCAACATGTTCTCAATCGGTCACCCTGGATAGTTGGAGTGACACAATGTCAGCTCACATTTTATTTCACTGTTACATTCGATTCCATTCCATTCCATTCCATTCTTTCCATTCCATTCCATTCTCTTCCATTGCTCTCAATTCCATTCCATTCCAGACTATTCGATTCTATTACTTTCTTTCAACAAGTTCTTTATCTGTCACCCTGGCTGGATTGCAGTGGCACAATATCAGCTCATATTTTATTTAACCATTCCATTCCATTTGATTCCATTCCATTCCATTCCGTTCCATTCCATTCCACTCCACAGTATGCTTTTCTATTCCTTTCTTTCAACAAGCCCTCAATCTGTCACCCTGGCTGGATTCCAGTGGAAGTACATCAGCTCACATTTCATTTCACTGTTCCATTCCATTCATTTCCATTCCATTCCATTCCATTCCATTCCACTCCACTCCACTCCACGCCATTCCATTCCATTCCATTCTATTCCATTCCATTCCATTCCATTCCTTTCCATTCTATTCCATTCAATTCTTTTCAATTCGATTTCATTCCATTATCTTCTATTATGTTCAATTGCACTCCATTCCATTCCATTCTTATTTCATCAACTTCTCAAACTGTCACAATGATTATATTGCAGTTCCAGAATGTCAGCTTACTTTTTACTTCACCGTCAAATTCCTTTCCATTCCATTCCCTTCCTTTCCATTTCATTCCATTCCATTCCTTTCCATTCCTTTCCATTCCACACTCTTTTATTCTAATCCTTTCTTTCAACAAGTTCTCAATATGTAACCCTTGTAGGATTGCAGTTGCACAATGTCAGCTCAAATTTCATTTCACAATTCCATTCCATTCCATTCCATTCCATTCCATTCCATTCCATTCCATTCCATTCCATTCCCTTCCATTCCATTCCATTCCACTCCATTCCACGTGATGGTCTCCATTCCATTCCATTCCATTCTATTCCATTCCTCGCCATTCCATTCCATTCCATTTCATTCTATAAAATTCCATTCCATTGCATTTTTTTCCACTAGAATCCACTCCACTCCAATCCATTCCATGGCATTCCATTCAAATCATATCCTCTCTTCCCGACTCCACTGCGTTCCATTCCTTCCCATTCGCACCCATTCCCGTCCAATCCACTCCACTCCGTTCTATTCCATTCCGTTCCATTCCATTCCTTTCCATTCCATTCCATTCCAGTCGATTCTATTCCATTCCTGTCAATTCCATTCCATTCCAGTCGATTCCATTCCATTCCATTCCATTCTATTCCATTTCATTCCATTCTATTCGTTTCCACTGGAATCCATTCCACTCCTCTCTAATCCATTCCATTCCATTCCATTCCATTGCATTCAATTCAAATCCACTCTTCTCCACTCCACTCCTCTCCACTTCACTGCATTCCATTCCTTATCATTCGCCTCCATTCCTGTCCTCTGTGTTCCATTGCATTCAATTCCACTCCGTTGCACTGCACTCCTCTCCCTTCCTTTCTTCTCCATTCCACTCCCAATGCACCCCACCGCACTTTTTTCCATTCCATTCCATTTAATTCCATTCATTCCATTCCTTTTGATTCCATTCCATTCCATTCTATTCCATTCCATTCCTGTCCATGCAACATCACTCCAATCCACTGCATTCCATTTCATTACAACCCCTTCCATTTAATTCAATTCCATTAAATTCAAGTGCACTTTTCTCCACTCCACTCTTCTCCACTCAACTGCATTTCATTCCTTCCCGTTTGCCTCCATTCCAGTCCACTCCATTCCATTCCATTTTATTCCATTCCTTTCCATTTCATTCCATTTCATTGCATTCCATTCTATTCCTTTCCATTCCATTCCATGACATGCCATTCCATTCCACTCCATTCCATTGAACTCCATTCCATTCCATTCCATACCACTACTTTCCATTCCACTCCATTCAACTCCACTCCACTGCTTCCTTTCTTCTCCATTCCACTCCACTGCACTCCACAGCACTTTTTTTCCATTCCATTCCATTCCATTCCATTCCATTCCATTCCATTCCATTACATTCTTTTCCACTAGAATCCAGACCACTCCTCTCCAGTCCACTCCATTCCATTCCATTAAATTCCATTCAAATCCACTCTTCTCCACTCCACCCCTCTCCACTCCTCTGCATTCCATTAATTGCCATTCGCCTCAGTTAATGTCAACTCCATTCCTTTCCTTTCCATTCCATTCCATTCCATTCCATTCCACTGCATTCCACTCCACTCCACTCTCTTCCTTTCTTTTCTATTCAACTCCACTGCACTCCAGTACAATTTTTTCCATTCCATTCCATCGCATTCCATTACATTCCGTTGCACTCTCTTCCGTTGTGTTCTGTTCGGTTCCGTTCCATATCATTCCATTCCATTCCTATCCATTCCCCACATGAAACTCCCCTCCAACCCACTGCATTCCATTCCATTCCATTGTAGTCCATTCCATTCCAATCCAGCTGAATCCAATCGATTCCCCTCCATTCCACTCCAATCCACTTCACTTCAATCCATTCCTTCCCTTTCCCCTCCACTCCACTACACTCCTCTCCAATCCATTCAATTCCAATAAACTGCACGCCACTCCTTTCCATTCCATTCCATTCCATTCCATTCCATTCCATTCCATTCCATTCCATTCCATTCCATTCCTTTTTATTTCGTTCCATTGTATTACATTTCTTTCCATTACTTTCCATTCCATTCCATTCCACTCCAATCCACCACACTCCAGTCCACTTCATTCCATTCCGTTTGATTCCATTGCATTTCATTGCAATCAATTCAAATCCACTCTTCTCCACTACACTCCTCTCCACTCCACTGCATTCCATTACTTCCCATTCTCTTCTATTCCAGTCGAATCCACTCCATTCCATTCCATTGCATTGCATTCATTTCCATTCCCTTCCATTCCATTCCATTCCATTGCATTCCATTCCAATCCCTTGCATTCCATTCCATTGCAATCCACTCCACTCCTCTCCACTCCACTGGATTGCATTCCTTCCCATTCACCTCCATTCCAGTCCACTCCATTCCATTCCATTCAATTCCATTCCTTTCCATTCCATTCCTTTCCATTTTTTTCAACTAGAATCCACTCCACACGACTCTAATCCATTCCATTACTTTCCATTCCATTCAAATCCACTATTCTCCACTCTGCTCCTCTCCACTCCACTGCATTGCATTCCTTCCCTTTCGCCTCCATTCCAGTCCACTCTATTCCATTCCATTCCATTCCATTCCATTCCATTCCTTTCCATTCCATTCCTTTCCATTGCTTTCTATTCCATTCCATTCCACTCCATTCCATTAGACTCCATTCCAATTCTCTCCAATTCCTTCCTTTCTTCTCCATTCCACTCCACTGCACTCCACTGCACTTTATTTCATTCCTTTCCTTTCCATTCAACTCCATTTCAATCCATTCCATTCCATTCCCTTCCATTCCATTCCTTTCCATTCCTTTCCATTCCATTCCATTACTTTACATTACATTGCATTCTTTTCCCGTAGAACCCACTCCACTCCAATCCAATCCATTTCATTCCATTCCATTCAAATACACTATTCTCCACTCCACTCCTCTCCACTCCACTGAATTCCATTAGTTCCCATTCACTTCCATTCCATTCCACTCCATTCCATTCCATTGCATTGCATTCCATTCCATTCCACTCTTTTCCACTCAACCCCACTCCCTTCCATCCTTCTCCATTCCACTCTAGTACACTCCCATCCACTTTTTTCCATTCCATTCAATTCCATTCCTTTACATTCCACTCCATTCCATTCCCTTCCCTTCTTTTCACTGGAATCCTCTCCACTCCACTCCAATACATTCCATTCCTTTCTATTTAAATCCACTATTGTCCACTGCACTCCTCTCAACTCCACTGCGTTCCATGCCTTCCGAATCGCATCCATTCCTTTCCACTCCTTTCCATTGCATTCCATTCCATTCCATTCCATTCCATTGCATTCCATTCCATTCCATTCCATTCCGTTCCATTCCACTCCATTCCACTCCGTTCATTCCACTCCATTCTGTTCCATGCCACTGCATTCCGTTCCATTCCATTCCATTCCATCCCATTCCATTAAATTCCATTCCATTCCATTCCATTCTTTTCCACTGGAATCCACTCCAATCCATTCCATTCCATTCTATTCAAATCCACTCTTCTCCACTCCACTCCTCACCACTCCACTCCGTTCCATTCCTTCACATTCGCCTACATTCCAGTCCATTCCTTTCCATTCCATTCTTTTCTTTTCAATTCCATTCTACTCCATTCCGCTCCCCTCCACTCCATTCCTTTCTTCTCCATTTCACTCCAATGTGCTGCACAGCAATTTTTTCCATTCCATTCCATTCCATTCCATTCCATTCCATTCCATTCCATTCCATTCCATTCTATTCTTTTCCACTGTAAACCACTCCATTCCACTCGAGTATATTCCATTCCATTCTGTTAAATTCAAATCCACCCTTCGCCAGTACATTGCTCTCCAATCCAGTGGATTACATTCCTTCCAATTGGCTTCCACTACAGTCCATTCCATTCCATTCCATTCCATTCCATTCCATTCCATTCCATTCCACTCCATTCCATTCCATTCCATTCCACTTCATTCCACTGCACTCCTCTCCCATCCTTACTTCTCCATTCCACTCCACTGCACTCCATTGAAGTTTTTTACATTCCATTCCATTAATTTCCATTCCATTGCATTCGATAGCATTCCACTCCATTCCATTCTTTTCTGTTCCGTTCCATTCCATTCCATTCCATTCCAATGCATTCCATTCACCTCCATGCGCCTCCACTCCAATCCACTGCATCGCATTCCATTCCATTGTATTACATTCCATTCCATTCCTCTCCATTCCATTCCATTCTACTCCAATCCACTTCACTGCAATTCACTGCATTCCATTCCATTCCATTCCATTCTGTTCCATTCCATTCCATTCCAGTCTATTCTTTTCCACTATAATCCACTCCACTAAACTCGAATCCATTCCATTCCATTCCATACAACTCAAATCCACACTTCTCCACTAAATTCCTTTCCACTACACTGCATTCCATTCCTTCACATTCGCCTCCACTCCATTCCACTCCACTCCTTTCCATTCCATTGCATTGAATTCCATTCTGCTCCGTTCCGTTCCATTCTGTTCCTTTCCATTCCATTCCATTCCCTTCCATTCCACACTATTCTATTCTATTCCTATCTTGCGACAAGTTCTCAATCTCTCACCCTGGTTGGATTGCAGTGGCACTATGTCAGCTCACATTTTATTTCCCCTTTCCTTTCCAATCCATTCCATTGCTTTCCATTCCATTCCATTCAAGTTCATTCCATTCCGTTCCATTCTGTTCCATTGAACTCCATTCCATTCCATTCCATTCCATTCCATTCCATTCCATTCCATTCCATTCAATTCCATTCCATTCCATTCCACACTATTCTATTCTATTCCTATCTTGCAACAAGTTATCAATCTCTCACCCTGGTTTCATTGCATTGGCACTATGTCAGCTCACATTTTATTTTCCCTTTCCATTCCAATCCATTCCATTCCATTCTATTCCATTCCATTCCGTTCCATTCTGTTCCGATGCACTCCATTCCATCTCATTCCATTCCATTCCATTCCATTCCATTGCACTCCATTCCATTCCATTCCACTCCATTCCATTCCAGTCCATTTCATTCTATTCCTTTCCACTCCACACGATTCTATTCTATTCCTTTCTTTCAACCAGTTCTCAATGTGTCACCCTGGATGGATTGCAGTGGCACAATGTCAGCTCCCATTTTATTTCACTGTTCCATTCCATTCCATTCCATTCCTTTCCATTCCATTCCATTCCCTTGCACTCCATTCCATTCCATTTCATTCCATTCCATTCCATTACATTCGATTCCACACTGTTCTATTATATTACTTTCTTTCAATAAGTTCTGAGTCTGTCACGCTGTCTGGATTGCTGTGGCAAAAATTCAGCACACATTTTATTTCACAGTTCCATTCCAATAAATTCGATTCGATTCCATTCCATTCCATTCAATTCCATTTAATTCCATTCCGCATGTTGCTCACCATTCCATTCCATTCATTCCATTTCATTACATTCCATTCCATTCCATTCATTTCCCCACTAATCTATTCTATTCCTTCCATTCAACAATTTCTCAATCTGTCACCCTGGCTGGAATTCAGTTTTGCAGTATCACACTACATTTTATTTCACCCTTCCTTTCCATTCCATTCCATTCCAATCCATTCCCTTCCATTCCAATCCATTCCATTCCATTCCATTCCATTCCATTCCATTCCATTCCACTCCATTCCATTCCATTCTGTTCCATTCTTTTCCTTTGCAACCAATTCCATTCTATTCCATTCTATTCCATTCCATTGCATTCCATTCCAATCCACTCCACGCCACTCCATTCCATTCCATTCCATTCCATTCCATTCCATTCCATTCCATTCCATTCCATGCCATTCCATTCCATGCCATTCCATTCCATGCCATTCCATTCCATTCACTATTTTATTCTATTCCTTTCTTTCAAAAAGTTCTCAATCTGTAACCCTTGTAGGATTGCAGTGGCACAATGTCAGCTCATATTTCATTTCACCGTTTCATTCCATTCTGTTGCATTCCATTCCATTCCATTCATTCCATTCTTTTCCATACCATTTGATTACTTTCTGGTCAATTCAGTTCCATTGCATTCCATTCCATTTCATTCCATTCCACTCAAAACTATTCTGTTCTACTCCTTTCTTTCAACATGTTCTCAATCTGTCACCCTTGCTGGATTGCAGTAGCACAATGTCAGCTCACATTTTGTTACTCCGTTTCATTCCATTCCATTCTTTTCCACTCCATTCCATTCCATTTCATTCCGTTCCGTTCCTTTCCGTTCCATTGCACTCCATTCCATTCCATTCCATTGCTTTCCATTCTTTTCCATTTCCTTACATTCCACACTATTCTATTCTACTGCTTTGTTTCAACAATTCTTAATATGTCACCCTGGCTGTATGCAGTTGCACAATGTCAGCTCACATTTACTTTAACCATTCCATTCCGTACCATTCCATTCCATTCCATTCCATTCCATTCCATTCCATTCATTTCCATTCGGTTCCATTACACTCCATTCCTTGCCATTCTATTGCATTCCACACTATTCTCTTCTCTTCCTTTCTTTCAACAAGTTCTCAATCGGTCACCCTGTGTGCATTGCAGTGACACAATGTCAGCTCAAAATTTATTTCACTGTTCATTCCATCCCATTCCATTCCATTCCATTCCATTCTATTCCATTCGATTCCATTCCATTCTCTTCCATTGCACTCCATTCCATTCCATTCCAGATTATTCGATTCTATTACTTTCTTTCAACAAGTTCTTTTTCTGTCACCCTGGCTGGATTGCAGTGGCACAATATCAGCTCACATTTTATTTAACCATTCCATTCCATTTCATTTCATTCCATTCCATTTGGTTCCATTCCATTCCATTCCACAGTATGCTACTCTATTACTTTCTTTCAACAAGATCTCAATCTGTCACCCTGGCTGGATTGCAGGGGAAGTATATCAGCTCACATTTTATTTCATGGTTCCATTCCATTCATTTCCATTCCATTCCATTCCATTCCTTACATTCCATTCCATTCCATTCCTTCCATTCTATTCCATTCCATTCCATTCTATTCCGTTCCTTCCATTCCATTCCATTCCATTCCATTCCCTTCCATTCCACTCCTTTCCATTCCACACTCTTTTATTCTATTCGTTTCTTTCAACAAGTTCACAATATGTAACCCTTGTAGGATTGCAGTTGTACAGTGTCAGCTCAAATTTCATTTCACCGTTCCATTCCATTCCATTCCTTTCCATTCATTACATTCCCTTCCATTCCATTTCATTACTTTCTGTTCAACTCCGTTCCATTGCACTCCATTGCATTTCATTCCATTCCATTCCAAACTACTCTATTCTACTGCTTTCTTTCAACATGTTCTCAATCTATCACCCTCTGTCACCCTGGCTGGATTTCAGTGGCACAATGTCGGCTCGCATTTTGTTACACCATTTCATTCCATTCCTTTCTTTTCCACTCCATGCCATTTCATTCGATTTCATTCCATTCCATTCCATTGCACTCCATTCCCTTCCATTCCATTCCATTCCATTCCATTCCATTCCTTTCCATTCCATTACATTGCACACTATTCTATTCTACTCCCTTGTTTCAACAATTCTCAATATGTCACCCTGGCTGGATTTCAGTGGCACAGTGTCAGCTCACATTTTCTTTCACCATTCCATTCCATTCCATTCCACTCTTTTCCATTCCATTCCAATTCCATTCCTTTCCATTGCATTCCATTCCATTCATTTCCATTCTGTTCCATTACCCTCCATTCCATTCCATTCCATTCCATTCCATTCCATTCCATTCCATTCCATTCCATTGCATTCCACACTATCCTATTATCTTCCTTTCTTTCCACAGGTTCTCAATCTCTCACCCTCTCTGAATTGCAGTGGCACAATGTCAGCTCACATTTTATTTCACCTTTCCATTCCATTCCATTCCATTCCATTCCATTCCATTCCATTCCACTCCATTCCAATCCACACTATTCGTTTCTAGTCCTTTTTTCAACAAATTCTCAATCTGTCACCCTGGCTGGATTGCAGTGGCACAATATCCGCTCACATTTTATTTCCCCATTCCATTCCATTCCATTCCATTCCATTCCATTCCATTCCATTCCATTCCATTCCATTCCACACTATGCTATTCCATTGCTTTCTTTCAACAAGCTCTCAATCTGTCACCCTGGCTGTATTGCAGTGGCAGAATAGCAGCTCACATTTTGTTTCACTGTTCCATTACATTCATTTCCATTCCATTCCATTCCACTCCATTCCATTCCATTCCATTTCATTCTATTCCATTCAATTCCATTCAATTCTATTCCAATCGATTTCATTCCATTCTCTTCTATTATGTTCAACTTCACTCCATTCCATTCCATTCCATTCCATCCCATTCCATTCCATTTCATTCCATTCCGTTCCATTCAATTCCATTCCACTCCTTTCCTTTCCATTTCATTCGATTCCGTTCCATTCCCTTCCAATCTACACTGTTCTTTCTATTCCTTTCTTTCAGAAAGTTCTCAATATGTTACCTTGGCTTTATTGCAGTGTCAGAATGTCAACTCACGTTATATTTCAACGTTACATTCCATTCCATTCCCTGCCATTCCATTCCATTCCATTCCTTTCCATTTCAATCCACTCCATTCCATTGAACTCCAATTCATTCCACTCCATTTCATTCCATTCCATTCCATTCCATTCCATTCCATTCCATTCCATTCCTTTGTTTCAACAAGTTCTCAATCTGTCACCCTTGCTGGATTGCAGTTCCACAATGTCAGCTTACATTTTCTTTTACGTTCCACTCCAATCCATTCCATTCCATTCCATTCCATTCCATTCCATTCCATTCCATTCCATTCCATTTTGTTCCATACAGTTCCATTCCGTTCCATTCCGTTCCATTGCCCTACATTCCATTCCATTCCATTCCATTCCATTCCATTCCATTCCAAACTATTCTATTCTATTCCTTTCTTACAATAAATTCTCAATCTGTCACCCTGGCTGGATTGCAGTTCCTCAGTGTCAGCTCACATTTTATTTCACCATTCCATTCCATTTTATTCCTTTCCGTTCCATTCCTTGCCATTGCACCCCTTCAATTTGATTCAATTACAATCATTTCCATTCTATTCTTTTCCATTCCATTCCACACTATTCTATTCTATTCCTTTCTTTCAACAACTTCTCCATCTGTCCCTCTGGCTGGAATTCAGTTGCACATTATCAGCTCACAATTCATTTCACCATTCCATTCCATTCCATTCCACTCCAATCCATTCCATTGCATTCCTTTCCATTCCATTCCATTCCATTCCATTCCATTCCATTCCATTCCACTCCACTCCATTCCATTCCATTCCATTCCTTTCCATTCCATTCCACTCCATTCAATGTCATTCCACTCCATTCCATTCCGATCCATAGCAATACATGACTTTCCATTCCATTACATTCCCTTCCATTCCCTTCCAATCAATTCCATTCCAATCCTTTCCATTTTACTCTATTCCATTCCATTATTTTCCATTCCATTCCACTCCACTCCATGCAGTTCCTCACTATTCTATCCTATTCCTTTCTTTAAACAAGTTCTAAATCTCTCACCCTGGCTGGATTGCAGTGGCACAATGTCAGCTCACATTTTACTTCACCTTTCCATTCGATTCCATTTCTTTCCACTCCATTCAATTCCATTCCTTTACATTGCACACTATTCTATTCTATTCTTTTCTTTAAACAAGTTCTAAATCTATCGCCCTGGCAGTATTGCAATGGCACCATTTCAGCTCACATTTTATTTCACCATTACATTCCATTCCACTCCATTCCACTGCATTCCATTCCACTCCATTCCATTCTATTCCGTTCTGTTCCATTCCGTTCCATTGCATTCCATCCCATCCCATTCCATTCCATTCCATTCCATTCCATTCCATTCCATTCCATTCCATTCCGTTCCACACAATTCTATTCTATTCCTTTCTTTCAACAAGTTCTCAGTATGTCACCCTGGCTGGATTGCAGTGGCACAATGTCAGCTCACATTTACTTTAACCATTCCATTCCATTCCATTCCATTCCATTCCATTCCATTCCATTCCATTCCATTCCATTCCATTCCTTTCCATTCCATTCAATTCCATTCCATTCCACTCAATTCTATACCATTCATTTCCATTCGGTTCCATTACACTCCAATCCATTCCATTCAATTGCAATCCACACTATTCTCTTCTCTTCTTTTCTTTCAACATGTTCTCAATCGGTCACCCTGGATGGTTGGAGTGACACAATGTCAGCTCACATTTTATTTCACTGTTACATTCGATTCCATTCCATTCCATTCCATTCTTTCCATTCCATTCCATTCTCTTCCATTGCTCTCAATTCCATTCCATTCCAGACTATTCGATTCTATTACTTTCTTTCAACAAGTTCTTTATCTGTCACCCTGGCTGGATTGCAGTGGCACAATATCAGCTCACATTTTATTTAACCATTCCATTCCATTTGATTCCATTCCATTCCATTCCATTCCATTCCATTCCACTCCACAGTATGCTTTTCTATTCCTTTCTTTCAACAAGCCCTCAATCTGTCACCCTGGCTGGATTCCAGTGGAAGTACATCAGCTCACATTTTATTTCACTGTTCCATTCCATTCATTTCCATTCCATTCCATTCCATTCCATTCCACTCCACTCCACTCCACTCCACGCCATTCCATTCCATTCCATTCTATTCCATTCCATTCCATTCCATTCCATTCCATTCCATTCCATTCCATTCCATTCCATTCCATTCCATTCCATTCTATTCCATTCAATTCCATTCAATTCTTTTCAATTCGATTTCATTCCATTCTCTTCTATTATGTTCAATTGCACTCCATTCCATTCCATTCTTATTTCATCAACTTCTCAAACTGTCACAATGATTATATTGCAGTTCCAGAATGTCAGCTTACTTTTTACTTCACCGTCATATTCCTTTCCATTCCATTCCCTTCCTTTCCATGTCATTCCATTCCATTCCTTTCCAATCCTTTCCATTCCACACTCTTTTATTCTATTCCTTTCTTTCAACAAGTTCTCAATATGTAACCCTTGTAGGATTGCAGTTGCACAATGTCAGCTCAAATTTCATTTCACAATTCCATTCCATTCCATTCCATTCCATTCCATTCCATTCAATTCCATTCCCTTCCATTCCATTCCATTCCACTCCATTCCACGAGATGGTCTCCATTCCATTCCATTCCATTCTATTCCATTCCTCGCCATTCCATTCCATTCCATTTCATTCTATAAAATTCCATTCCATTGCATTTTTTTCCACTAGAATCCACTCCACTCCAATCCATTCCATGGCATTCCATTCAAATCATATCCTCTCTTCCCCAATCCACTGCGTTCCATTCCTTCCCATTCGCACCCATTCCAGTCCAATCCACTCCATTCCGTTCTATTCCATTCCACTCCATTCCATGCCTTTCCATTCCATTCCATTCCAGTCGATTCTATTCCATTCCTGTCAATTCCATTCCATTCCAGTCGATTCCATTCCATTCCATTCCATTCTATTCCATTTCATTGCATTCTATTCGTTTCCACTGGAATCCATTCCACTCCTCTCTAATCCATTACATTCCATTCCATTCCATTGCATTCAATTCAAATCCACTCTTCTCCACTCCACTCCTCTCCACTCCACTGCATTCCATTCCTTATCATTCGCCTCCATTCCAGTCCTCTGTGTTCCGTTGCATTCAATTCCACTCCGTTGCACTGCACTCCTCTCCCTTCCTTTCTTCTCCATTCCACTCCCAATGCACCCCACCGCACATTTTTCCATTCCATTCCATTTAATTCCATTCATTCCATTCCTTTTGATTCCATTCCATTCCATTCTATTCCATTCCATTCCTGTCCATGCAACATCACTCCAATCCACTGCATTCCATTCCATTCCATTCCATTCCATTCCATTCCATTCCATTCCATTCCTCCTTTATACAATCTACTTCCCTCCATTGCACTCCACACCACTTCACTCCACTCCATTCCATTCCTTCCCATTCCACTCCAATCCACCAAACTCCACTCCATTCCATTCATTTCCAATACACTCCACTCCACTCAAGTCCATTCCATTCCTTATCATTCCATTTCATTGTATTCCATTACATTCCAGTACGTTCCATTCCTTTACATTCTACTAGCATACCCTCCAATCTAATCCCCTGCATTTCATTCCATTCCATCCCCACCATTGCATTCCATTCCATTCCCCTCCATTCCACTCCACTCCTTTCCTTTCTTCTCGATTCCACTCCAATAAACTCCACTACAATTTTTTCCATTCATTCATTTGCCTTCCATTGCATTGCATTCCTTTCTATTCCATTCCATTCCATTTCATTCATTATTTTATACAATAATCCAATCCACTGCACTCCAACTCATTTTTTTCCATTGCATTCAATTCATTCCAGTCTTCTAAACTCCACTCCACTCCATAAAACTGCATTCCATTCCTTCCAATTTGCCTTCATTCAAATACACTCCAATCCATTCCATTCTATTCGATTCCATTCCATTGCATTCCACTCTATTCCACTCAACTCCACTCCCTTCCTTTCTTCTCCATTCCACTCCACTGCACTCCACTGCACTTTTTTCCATTCCATTCCATTCCATTCCATTCATTCCATTCCGTTTCATTCCATTCCATTCCGTTCCATTCCATTCCATTGCATTCCATTCCATTCCAATCCATTCTATTCCATTCCTTTCCATTCCCTCAACACAACTGCACTCCAATCCATTGCATTCCATTCTATTCCATTCCCTTGCATTGCCTTCCAATCTTTTCAAATCCACTCTTCTCCGATCCACTCCTCTACACTCCAGTGCCTTCCGTTTCTTCCCATTCACCTCCATTCCTGTCCACTCCATTCCATTCAATTCCTTGCCATTCCATTCCATCCAATTCCATTCCATTCCATTCTATTCCATTCCATTCCGTTTCATTCTGGTCCTTTCCGTTCTGTTCTTATCCACTAGTATCCACTCCACTGCACACCAATGCATTCCATTCCATTTCATTCAATTCAAATCCACACTTCTCCACTCCAGTCCTCTCTACTCCACTGCATTCCGTTTGTTCCCATTCATCTCCATTCCTGTCCAGTCCATTCCACTCCATTCCATTCCACTCCATTACATTCCATTTCATTCCATTCCACTCCATTACATTCCATTTCATTCCATTCCACTCCATTACATTCCATTTCATTCCATTCCATTCCATTCCATTCATTTCTTTGTTTTCCACTGGAATCCACTCCACTCCATTCCAATCCATTCGATTTCATTGCATTCAATTCAAATCCACTCTTCTCCACTCCTCTCCTCTCCACTCCACTGCATTCGATTCCTTCCCATTTTTCTCCAATCCACTCCACTCCATTCCACTGCATTCCATTCCATTCCATTCCATTGCATTCCATTACTTTCCATTGAATTCCTTTCCAATCAATTCAAATCCACTCTTCTCCACTCTACTCCTCTGCACTCAATTGCATACCATTCTGCCCATTTGACTCCATTCCAGTTCACTCCATTCCATTCCGTTCTGTTCCGTTCCTTTCCGTTCCATTCCACTCCATTTAACTCCACTCCACTTGCTTCATTTCTTCTCCATTCCACTCCAGTATATTCCACTGCAATTTTTTCCATTCCATTCCATTCCATTCTATTCCATTCCTCGCCATTCCATTTCATTCTATAAAATTCCATTCCATTGCATTTTTTTCCACTAGAATCCACTCCACTCCAATCCATTCCATGCCATTCCATTCAAATCATATCCTCTCTTCCCCACTCCACTGCGTTCCATTCCTTCCCATTCGCACCCATTCCCGTCCAATCCACTCCATTCCGTTCTATTCCATTTCATTCCATTCCATTCCTTTCCATTCCATTCCAGTCGATTCTATTCCATTCCGGTCAATTCCATTCCATTCTAGTCGATTCAATTCCATTCCATTCCATTCCATTCCATTTCATTCCATTCTATTCGTTTCCACTGGAATCCATTCCACTCCTCTCTAATCCATTCCATTCCATTCCATTCCATTGCATTCAATTCAAATCCACTCTTCTCCACTCCACTCCTCTCCACTCCACTGCATTCCATTCCTTATCATTCGCCTCCATTCCAGTCCTCTGTGTTCCATTGCATTCAATTCCACTCCGTTGCACTGCACTCCTCTCCCTTCCTTTCTTCTCCATTCCACTCCCAATGCACCCCACGGCACTTTTTTCCATTCCATTCCATTCAATTCCATTCATTCCATTCCTTTTGATTCCATTCCATTCCATTCTATTCCATTCCATTCCTGTCCATGCAACATCACTCCAATCCACTGCATTCCATTCAATTCCATTCCATTCCATTCCATTCCACCTTTGTACAATCTACTTCCCTCCATTGCACTCCACACCACTTCACTCCACTCCATTCCATTCCTTCCCATTCCACTCCAATCCACCAAACTCCACTCCATTCCATTCATTTCCAATACACTCCACTCCACTCAAGTCCATTCCATTCCTTATCATTCCATTTCATTGTATTCCATTACATTCCATTACGTTCCATTCCTTTACATTCTACTAGCATACCCTCCAATCTAATCCCCTGCATTTCATTCCATTCCATCCCATTCCATTGCATTCCATTCCATTCCCGTCCATTCCACTCTACTCCTTTCCTTTCTTCTCGATTCCACTCCAATAAACTCCACTGCACTTTTTTCCATTCATTCCTTTGCCTTCCATTGCATTGCATTCCATTCTATTCCACTCCATTCCATTCATTATTTTATACAATAATCCAATCCACTGCACTCCAACTCATTTTTTTCCATTGATTCAATTCATTCCAGTCTTCTAAACTCCACTCCACTCCATAAAACTGCATTCCATTCCTTCCAATTTGCCTTCATTCAAATACACTCCAATCCATTCCATTCTATTCGATTCCATTCCATTGCATTCCACTCTATTCCAATCAACTCCACTCCCTTCCTTTCTTCTCCATTCCACTCCACTGCACTCCACTGCACTTTTTTCCATTCCATTCCATTCCATTCATTCCATTCCATTAAATTCCGTTCCAATCCATTCCATTGCATTCCATTCCATTCCAATCCATTCCATTCCATTCCATTCCATTCCATTCCATTCCATTCCATTCCGTTGCATTCCATTCCATTCCATTTTTTCCACTAGAATCCTCTCCACTCCACTCCTGTCTATTCCATTCAATTTCATTCAATTCAAATCCACACTTCTCCACTCCACACCTCTCCACTCCACTGCATTTCATTCGTTCCCATTCGTCCCCATTCCATTACATTACATACATTCCAATCCATTACACTGTTTTCCACTAGATTCCACTCCACTCCACTCCATTCCATTCCATTTAATTGCATTCAATTCAAATCTACTGTACTCCACTCCACTCCTCTCCGCTTGACTGCATTTTATTCCTTCCCATTCTTCTCCAATCCACTCCATTCCAATTAACTGCATTCCATTCCATTCCAATCCACTGCATTCCATTCCATTCCATTCCATTGCTTTCCTTTCAATTCCATTCAAATCAAATCAACTCTTCTCCACTCCACTCCTCTGCACTCAACAACTGCATACATTTCATTATCATTTGACACCATTCCAGTCCAATCCATACCATTCCATTTCATTCCATTCCAGTCCAATCCATTCCATTCCATTCCATTCCAATGCATTCCTGCCGATTCGATTCAATTCGATTCGATTCCATTCCATTCCACTCCATTCCATTGGAATCCACTCCAATCCATTCCATTTTATTCCATTCCATTCAAATCCACTATTTGCCACTTCACTCCTCTCCACTCCACTGCATTCCATTCTTTCCCATTAGCTTCCTTTCCAGTCCCCTATGCTCCTTTGCATTCCATTCCACTCCATTCCACTACACTCCTTTCCCTTTCTTTCCCCTCCATTCCTCTCCACTGCACTCCACTGCACTTTTTTCCCTTCCATTCCATTCCACTCATTCCATTCCGTTTGATTCCATTCCATTCCATTCCATTCCATTCCATTCCATTCCATTCCATTCCATTCCATTCCCCTCCAAGGAACTCCACTCCAATGCTCTGCATTCCATTCCATACCATTCCATTCCATTCCGAGTTAAACCGTTCTACTTCTCTCCATTGCACTCCTCTCCACTTCACTCCACTACATTCAATTTCTTTCCATTCCACTGCAGTCCACCACACTCCTCTCATTCCATTCATTTCCGATTCTCTGCACTCTACTCCATTCAATTCCATTCCATTCCTTATCATTCCATTTAATTGTATTCCATTCCATTCTATTACTTTCCATTCCATTCCATTCTGCTACCATACCCTCCAATCTAATCCCCTGCATTTCATTCCATTCCATCCCATTCCATTGCATTCCATTCCATTCCCCTCAATTCCACTACACTCCGTTCCTTTCTTCTCGATACCACTCCAATAAACTCCACTGCACGTTTTTGCATTCATTCCATTGCATTCCATTGCCTTCCATTCCATTCCATTCCATTCCATTCCATTCCATTCCATTCCACTCCATTCCAATGGAGTCCACTCTACTCCAATCCATTCCATTCCATTCCATTCCATTCCATTCCATTCCATTCCATTCAAATCCATTCTTCTCCACTTCATTCCTCTCCTATCCACTGCATTCCATTCCTTCCCATTAGCTTCCATTCCTGTCCCCTATGCTCCATTGCATTCCATTCCACTCCATTTCACTATATTCCATTCCCTTCCTTTATCCTCCATTCCACTCCACTGCACTCCACTGCACTTTTTTCCCTTCTAATCCATTCCATTCCATTCATTCCATTCCGTTTGATTCCATTCCATTCCATTCCTTTCCATTCCATTCCCCTCCAGTCCACTCCACTCCAATGCTCTGCATTCCATTCCATTCCATTCCATTCCATTTCATTCCATTCCATTCCGACTTAAACCAATCTACTTCTCTCCATTGCACTCCACTCCACTTTACTCCACTACATTCAATTCCTTTCCATTCCGCCGCAGTCCACCACACTCTTCTCATTCCATTCATTTCCAATTCTCTGCACTCCACTCCATTCCATTCCATTCCATTGCTTATTATTCCATTTCATTGTGTTCCATTCCATTCCATTTCTTTCCATTCCATTCCATTCTACTACCAGATTCTCCAATCTATTCCCCTGCATTTCATTCCATTCCATCCCATTCCATTGCATTCCATTCCATTACCCTCCATTCCACTCCACTCCCTTCCTTTCTTCTCGATTCCACTCCATTAAACTCCACTGCACTTTTCTCCATTCATGCCATTCCATTCCATTTTCTTCCATTCCATTCCATTCCTTTCCATTCCATTCCATTCCATTATTTTATACAAGAATCCAATCCACTGCACTCCAATTCATTTTGTTCCATTGCATTTAATTCATTCCAGTCTTCTAAACTCCACTCCACTCCGGACCGCTGCATTCCATTCCTTCCCATTTGCCTTCATTCCAATACACTCCACTCCATTCCATTCTATTCCATTCCATTCCATTCCATTCCACTCAACTCCACTCCCTTCTTTCTTCTCCATTCCACTCCACTGCACTCCATTGCACTTTTTTCAGTTCCATTCCATTCCATTCTATTAATTCCATTCCATTCCATTCCATTCCATGCCATTCCACCTTAATCCAATGTACTTTTCTCCATTGCATTCCACTCCACTTCACTCCACTCCATTCCATTCCTTCACATTCCACTCCAATCCACAACAGTCCTCTCCATTCCATTCATTTCCAATACACTGCACTCCCCTCTACTCCATTCCATTCCATTCCTTATCATTCCATTCCATTGTATTTCATTCCCTTCCATTACTTTCCATTCCATTCCATTCTACTCCCATTCACTCCACTCCAATCCTCTGCATTTCATTCCATTATATCCCATACGTTTCCGTTCCATTGCATTCCCCTCCATTCCAATACACTCCCTTACTTTCTTCTCCATTCCACTCCACTTCACTCCACTGCAATTTTTTCCATTCCATTCAATTCCATTCCATTCCATTTTTTTATACCAGAATCCAATCCTCTGCACTGCACTTCATTCCTTTCCATTCCATTCAATTCAACTGCACTCTTCTAAACTCCACTCCTCTCCATATCACAGCTTTCCATTCCTACCCATTCACCTTCATTGCGATCCTCTCCATTCCATTCCATTGTATTCCATTCCATTCCAGTCCTTTCCACTCCATTCCAGTCAACTCCACTCCATTCATTTCTTCTCCATTCCACTCCACAACACTCCACTGCACTTTTTTCCATTCTATTGCATTCCATTCCATTCCATTCCATTCCATACCATTCCATTCCCCTCCACGAAACTCCGCCCCAATCCTCTGCATTCCATTCCATTCCATTGCATTGCATTCCACCTGATTCCAACCTACTCCCCTCCATTCCACTCCACTCCACTCCATTACATTCTTTCCCATTCCACTGCACTCCACCACAATCCTCTCCATTCCATTCATTTCCAATATACTGCATTCCAAACCACTTCATTCTATTCCATTCCATTAAATTCCTTTTCTTTCTGTTCCACTGTATTCCGTTCAATTCCATTACTTTCCATTCCATTCCATTCTACTCCAATCCACTCCACTACAATCCACTGCATTCCATTCCTTTCCATCCCAATCCATTGCATTTCATTCCATTCAGTTCAAATCTACTCTTCTCCATTCCCCTCTTCTCCACTCCACTGCATTTCATTCCTTCACATTCGCCTCCATTCCAGTCCACTCCATTCCATTCCATTCCTTTCCATTCCATTCTGTTCCATTCCATTCCATTCCATTCCTCTCCATTCCATTCAATTCCATTCAATTCCATTCCATTCCTTTCCATTCCACTCCTTTCCACTCCACTCCTCTCCCTTTCTTTCTTCTCCATTCCACTCCACTACACTCCACTGAATTTTTTCCATTCCATTCCGTTTCGTTCCGTTCCGTTCCATTCCGTTCCGTTCCATTCCATTCTATTCCATTCCATTCTATTCCATTCCAATCCATTCCATTCCGTTCCATTCAGTTTTATGCCATTCTTTTCACGTAGAATCCTCTCCAGTTAAATTAAATTCCTCTTCATTCCATTCAATTCAAATATACTCTTCTGCACTCCGCTCCTCTCCACACGATAGCATTCCATTCCGTCCCATTCATCTCCATTCCAGTCCACTCCTTCCATTCTTTCCATTTCATTCAATTCCATTCCATTTCACTCCTTTCCACTACACACCACTCCCATTCTTTCTTCTCCATTCCTCTCTACCGCACTCCACTGCACGTTTCTCCATTCCATTCCATTCCATTCCATTCCATTCCATTCCATTCCATTCCATTATATTTCCCTCCTCGCAATTCCACACCAACACACTGAATTCATTTCCATTCCATTCCCTTCCATTCCATTCCATTCCTTTCCATTGCTTCTGATTCCTCTCTACTCCTTTACGTTCCATTCCACTCCAGTCCACTCCATTCCTTTCTTCTCCATTCCACTCAACTTCACTCCACTGAACTTTTTTCCATTCATTCCATTCCGTTACATTCCATTCCATTCCATTCCATTGCATTCTATTCCAGTACAATCAACTCCACTCCACTCCAATCCATGCCTTTTCATTCCATTCATTTCAAATCCAGTCTTTTGCACTACACTCCTCTCCGCACCACTGCATTCCATTCTTTCCCATTCGACTCCATTACATTCCACTCCATTCCATTCCATTAAATTCCATTCAATTCCATTCCATTTCACTCCACCCCACTCCCTTCCTTTCTTCTCCATTCCACTCCACTGCACTCCACTGCACTTTTTTCCATTCTATTGCATTCCGTTCCATTCCATTCCATTCCACTGCATTCCATTTCATTCCGTTCCATTCCATTCCCCTCCACGCAACTCCACTCAAATCCACTGCTTTCCATTCAATTCCATTCCATTATATTCCATTGCATTCCATTCCATTCCGTTCCATTCCATTCCCATCCATTCCATTCCATTCCATTCAACTCTTTTCCAACAATATCCACTCCATTCCAATCCAATCCATGCCATTTCATTCAATCCAAATCCATTCTTCTCCACTCCACTCCTCTCCACTCCAGTGCATTCCATTCCTTCCCATTCGCCTCCATTATAGTTCACTCCATTCCTTTCCATTCCATTCCATTCCAATTCTTTCTATTCCATTCCTTTCTTTTGCACTACAATCCACTGCACTCTTCTCTAATCCATTCCATTCCATTACATTCAATTCAAATGCACTCTTCTCCCCTCCACTCCTCTCCATTCCACTCCAATCTATTCCATTCCATTCCATTCAATTCATATCCGCACTTCTCCCCTCCACTCCTCTCCAGTACAATGCGTTCCATTCGACTCCATTCCGGTCCACTCCATTCCATTCCATTGCATTCCATTCCATTATATTCTTTTCCACTAGAATCCACTCCACTCCACTCCAATCCATTCCTTTAATTTCCATTCATTTCAACTCCACTCTTCTGCACTCCACTCCTCTCGACACCATTGCATTCCATTCCTTCCCATTCGCCTCCATTCCAATCCTCTCCATTCCATTCCATTTTATTCCATTTCATTCTATTCCATTCCATTCCAGTCCACTCCACTCCCTTCCTTTCTTCTCCTTTCAACACCACTGCACTCCACTGTATTTTTTCCATTCTTTTCCATTCCATTCAATTCCATTCCATTCCACTCCACACTACTCCATTCCATTTCCCTCCATGCAACTCCACTCCAATCCACAGAATTCCATTCCATTCTCATCCCTTCCATTGCACCTGAATGCAATCTACTCCCCTCCATTCCAATCCACTCCACTCCATTCCATTCCTTCCCATTCCACTCCACTCCACCACACTCCACTCCATTGCATTCTTTTCCAATATAGTGCAATCCATTCCACCACATTCCATTGCATTCCATTCTTTTCATTCCGTTCCATTGTATTCCATTCTATTCCATTACTTTCCATTCAATTCCATTCTACCACAATCCAATCCACTCCAATCCATGGCATTCCATTCCATTCCATCCCATTCCATTGCATTCCATTACATTCAATTCAAATCCACTCTTCTCCTCTCCACTCCTCTCCACTCCACTGCAGTTCCTTCCCTCCCATTCAGCTCCAATCCAAACCATTCCATTCCATTCCATTCCATTCTATTCCACTCCACTCCCCTGCCTCCTTTCTTCTCCCTTCCACTCCACTACACTCCACTTCACTTTTTTCCATTCAATCCATTTCATTCCATTCCATTCCATTCCATTCCGTTCTATTCCATTGCATTATTTAACTTGAATCCACTCCACTCCACTCCAGTCCATTCTTTCCATTCCATTCAATTCAAAACCACTCTTCTGCACTCTACTCTCTGCACACCAGTGCATTCCTTACCTTCACATTTGCCTCCATTCCAATCCACTCCATTCAATTCCATTCCATTGCATTCCACTCCATTTCATAAAATTCCATTTGACTCCGTTCCTCTCAACTCCACTTCCTTCCTTTCTTCTCCATTCCACCCCACTGCACCCCACTGCACTTTATTCCATTCCATTCCATTTCTCTCCATTGCATTCCATTCCATTCCATTCCATTCCATTCCATTCCATTCCATTCCATTCCAATTCATTCCATTCCATTCCATTCCATTCTTTTCCACTAGAATCCACTCCGTTCCACTCCAATCCATTCCATTCCATTCCATTCCATTCAAATCCACTATTCTCCACTCCACTCCTCTCCACTCCACTGCATTATAGTCCTTCCCATTTCCATCCACTCCATTCCATTCCATTCCATTCCATTCCGTTCCGTTCCGTTCCGTTCCGTTCCGTTCCATTCCATTGCATTCCGTTCCATTCCATTCCATTCCATTCCCTTCCTTGCCATTCCACTCCACTCCACTTGATTCCTTTCTTCTCCATTCCTCTACACTACACTCCACTGCAGTTTTTTATATTCATTCCATTCAGTTCAAATTCTCTCTTCTGCACTCCACTCTTCTCCACTCCGCTGCATTTCTTTCCTTCCCATTAACCTGCATTCCCGTCCATTCCATTCCATCCCATTCCATTATTTTCCCTTCAACTGCATTCCATTTCATTCCATTCCCTTCCATTGCATTCCATTGCATTCCAATTCAATCCATTCCATTCCATTCTATTCCATTCCATTCCATTCTTTTCCACTAGAATCCACTCCACTCCAATCCAATCCATTCCATTCCATTCCAGTCCATTCATATTTACTCTTCTCCTCTCCACTGCCTTCCAGTCTTCTTTATTCCATTCCTTCCCATTTTCCTCCATTGCAGTCCAATACATTCCATTCCATTCTATTCCATTTCTCTCCATTCCCCTGCACTCCACTCCCTTCCTTTCTTTTCCATTCCACTCCACTGCACTCCATTGCACTTTTTTCCATTCCATTTCTTTCCATTCTAATCAATTCATTCCATTCCGTTTCATTCCATTCCATTGCATTCCATTCCATCCCATTCCATTCCGTTCAATTCACCTCCATGCAACTCCACTCCAGTCCACTTCGTTCCATTCAATTCCATTCCTTTCCATACCATTCCATTCCATTCCATTCCTACGGAATCCAATCTACACCCCTCCTTTATCCTCCACTCCACTCCAGTCCACTCCCTTCCATTCCTTCACATTTCACTACAGTCCACCACCATCCTCTCTATTCCATTCATTTCCAATACACTGCACTCCGTTCCTCTCCATTCCATTCCATCCCATTCCTTTTCATTCCATTCTATTGAATTCCTTTCCATTCCATTCTACTGCATTCCATTATTTTCAATTCCATTCCATTCTACTGCAATCCACTCCAGTCCAATCCACTGCATTCCATTTCATTACAACCCCTTCCATTGAATTCAATTCCATTAAATTCAAGTGCACTTTTCTCCACTCCACTCTTCTCCACTCAACTGCATTTCATTCCTTCCCGTTTGCCTCCATTCCAGTCCACTCCATTCCATTCCATTTTATTCCATTCCTTTCCATTTCATTCCATTTCATTGCATTCCATTCTATTCCTTTCCATTCCATTCCATGACATGCCATTCCATTCCACTCCATTCCATTCCACTCCATTCCATTCCATTCCATTCCACTACTTTCCATTCCACTCCATTCAACTCCACTCCACTGCTTCCTTTCTTCTCCATTCCACTCCACTGCACTCCACAGCACTTTTTTTCCATTCCATTCCATTCCATTCCATTCCATTACATTCTTTTCCACTAGAATCCAGACCACTCCTCTCCAGTCCACTCCATTCCATTCCATTAAATTCCATTCAAATCCACTCTTCTCCACTCCACCCCTCTCCACTCCTCTGCATTCCATTAATTGCCATTCGCCTCAGTTAAAGTCAACTCCATTCCTTTCCTTTCCATTCCATTCCATTCCATTCCATTCCATTCCACTGCATTCCACTCCACTCCACTCTCTTCCTTTCTTTTCTATTCAACTCCACTGCACTCCAGTACAATTTTTTCCATTCCATTCCATTGCATTCCATTACATTCCGTTGCACTCTCTTCCGTTGTGTTCTGTTCGGTTCCGTTCCATATCATTCCATTCCATTCCTATCCATTCCCCGCATGAAACTCCCCTCCAACCCACTGCATTCCATTCCATTCCATTGTAGTCCATTCCATTCCAATCCAGCTGAATCAAATCGATTCCCCTCCATTCCACTCCAATCCACTTCACTTCAATCCATTCCTTCCCTTTCCCCTCCACTCCACTACACTCCTCTCCAATCCATTCAATTCCAACAAACTGCACGCCACTCCTTTCCATTCCATTCCATTCCATTCCATTCCATCCATTCCATTCCATTCCATTCCATTCCTTTTTATTTCGTTCCATTGTATTACATTTCTTTCCATTACTTTCCATTCCATTCCATTCCACTCCAATCCACCACACTCCAGTCCACTTCATTCCATTCCGTTTGATTCCATTGCATTTCATTGCAATCAATTCAAATCCACTCTTCTCCACTACACTCCTCTCCACTCCACTGCATTCCATTACTTCCCATTCTCTTCTATTCCAGTCGAATCCACTCCATTCCATTCCATTGCATTGCATTCATTTCCATTCCCTTCCATCCCATTCCATTCCATTGCATTCCATTCCAATCCATTTCATTCCATTCCATTGCAATCCACTCCACTCCTCTCCACTCCACTGGATTGCATTCCTTCCCATTCACCCCCATTCCAGTCCACTCCATTCCATTCCATTCAATTCCATTCCTTTCCATTCCATTCCTTTCCATTTTTTTCAACTAGAATCCACTCCACACGACTCTAATCCATTCCATTACTTTCCATTCCATTCAAATCCACTATTCTCCACTCTGCTCCTCTCCACTCCACTGCATTGCATTCCTTCCCTTTCGCCTCCATTCCAGTCCACTCTATTCCATTCCATTCCATTCCATTCCATTCCTTTCCATTCCATTCCTTTCCATTGCTTTCTATTCCATTCCATTCCACTCCATTCCATTAGACTCCATTCCAATTCTCTCCAATTCCTTCCTTTCTTCTCCATTCCACTCCACTGCACTCCACTGCACTTTATTTCATTCCTTTCCTTTCCATTCAACTCCATTTCAATCCATTCCATTCCATTCCCTTCCATTCCATTCCTTTCCATTCCTTTCCATTCCATTCCATTACTTTACATTACATTGCATTCTTTTCCCGTAGAACCCACTCCACTCCAATCCAATCCATTTCATTCCATTCCATTCAAATACACTATTCCCCACTCCACTCCTCTCCACTCCACTGAATTCCATTAGTTCCCATTCACTTCCATTCCATTCCACTCCATTCCATTCCATTGCATTGCATTCCATTCCATTCCACTCTTTTCCACTCAACCCCACTCCCTTCCATCCTTCTCCATTCCACTCTAGTACACTCCCATCCACTTTTTTCCATTCCATTCAATTCCATTCCTTTACATTCCACTCCATTCCATTCCCTTCCCTTCTTTTCACTGGAATCCTCTCCACTCCACTCCAATACATTCCATTCCTTTCTATTTAAATCCACTATTGTCCACTGCACTCCTCTCAACTCCACTGCGTTCCATGCCTTCCGAATCGCATCCATTCCTTTCCACTCCTTTCCATTGCATTCCATTCCATTCCATTCCATTCCATTGCATTCCATTCCATTCCATTCCATTCCGTTCCATTCCACTCCATTCCACTCCGTTCATTCCACTCCATTCTGTTCCATGCCACTGCATTCCGTTCCATTCCATTCCATTCCATCCCATTCCATTAAATTCCATTCCATTCCATTCCATTCTTTTCCACTGGAATCCACTCCAATCCATTCCATTCCATTCTATTCAAATCCACTCTTCTCCACTCCACTCCTCACCACTCCACTCCGTTCCATTCCTTCACATTCGCCTACATTCCAGTCCATTCCTTTCCATTCCATTCTTTTCTTTTCAATTCCATTCTACTCCATTCCGCTCCCATCCACTCCCTTCCTTTCTTCTCCATTTCACTCCAATGTGCTGCACAGCAATTTTTTCCATTCCATTCCATTCCATTCCATTCCATTCCATTCCATTCTATTCTTTTCCACTGTAAACCACTCCATTCCACTCGAGTATATTCCATTCCATTCTGTTAAATTCAAATCCACCCTTCGCCAGTACATTGCTCTCCAATCCAGTGGATTACATTCCTTCCAATTGGCTTCCACTACAGTCCATTCCATTCCATTCCATTCCATTCCATTCCATTCCATTCCACTCCATTCCATTCCATTCCATTCCACTTCATTCCACTGCACTCCTCTCCCATCCTTACTTCTCCATTCCACTCCACTGCACTCCATTGAAGTTTTTTACATTCCATTCCATTAATTTCCATTCCATTGCATTCGATAGCATTCCACTCCATTCCATTCTTTTCTGTTCCGTTCCATTCCATTCCATTCCATTCCAATGCATTCCATTCACCTCCATGCGCCTCCACTCCAATCCACTGCATCGCATTCCATTCCATTGTATTACATTCCATTCCATTCCTCTCCATTCCATTCCATTCTACTCCAATCCACTTCACTGCAATTCACTGCATTCCATTCCATTACATTCCATTCTGTTCCATTCCATTCCATTCCATTCTATTCTTTTCCACTATAATCCACTCCACTAAACTCGAATCCATTCCATTCCATTCCATACAACTCAAATCCACACTTCTCCACTAAATTTCTTTCCACTACACTGCATTCCATTCCTTCACATTCGCCTCCACTCCATTCCACTCCACTCCTTTCCATTCCATTGCATTGCATTCCATTCTGCTCCATTCCGTTCCATTCTGTTCCTTTCCATTCCATTCCATTCCCTTCCATTCCACACTATTTTATTCTATTCCTATCTTGCGACAAGTTCTCAATCTCTCACCCTGGTTGGATTGCAGTGGCACTATGTCAGCTCACATTTTATTTCCCCTTTCCTTTCCAATCCATTCCATTGCATTCCATTCCATTCCATTCAAGTTCATTCCATTCCGTTCCATTCTGTTCCATTGAACTCCATTCCATTCCATTCCATTCCATTCCATTCCATTCCATTCCATTCCATTCCATTCCACACTATTCTATTCTATTCCTATCTTGCAACAAGTTATCAATCTCTCACCCTGGTTTCATTGCATTGGCACTATGTCAGCTCACATTTTATTTTCCCTTTCCATTCCAATCCATTCCATTCCATTCTATTCCATTCCATTCCGTTCCATTCTGTTCCGTTGCACTCCATTCCATTTCATTCCATTCCATTCCATTCCATTCCATTGCACTCCATTCCATTCCATTCCACTCCATTCCATTCCAGTCCATTTCATTCTATTCATTTCCACTCCACACGGTTCTATTCTATTCCTTTCTTTCAACCAGTTCTCAATGTGTCACCCTGGATGGATTGCAGTGGCACAATGTCAGCTCCCATTTTATTTCACTGTTCCATTCCATTCCATTCCATTCCTTTCCATTCCATTCCATTCCCTTGCACTCCATTTCATTCCATTTCATTCCATTCCATTCCATTACATTCGATTCCACACTGTTCTATTATATTACTTTCTTTCAATAAGTTCTGAGTCTGTCACGCTGTCTGGATTGCTGTGGCAAAAATTCAGCACACATTTTATTTAACAGTTCCAGTCCAATAAATTCGATTCGATTCCATTCCATTCCATTCAATTCCATTTAATTCCATTCCGCATGTTGCTCACCATTCCATTCCATTCATTCCATTTCATTCCATTCCATTCCATTCCTTTCATTTCCCACTAATCTATTCTATTCCTTCCATTCAACAATTTCTCAATCTGTCACCCTGGCTGGAATTCAGTTTTGCAGTATCACCCTACATTTTATTTCACCCTTCCTTTCCATTCCATTCCATTCCAATCCATTCCCTTCATTCCAATCCATTCCATTCCATTCCATTCCATTCCATTCCATTCCACTCCATTCCATTCCATTCTGTTCCATTCTTTTCCTTGCAACCAATTCCATTCTATTCCATTCTATTCCATTCCATTGCATTCCATTCCAATCCACTCCACGCCACTCCATTCCATTCCATTCCATTCCATTCCATGCCATTACATTCCATGCCATTCATTCCATGCCATTCCATTCCATTCACTATTTTATTCTATTCCTTTCTTTCAACAAGTTCTCAATCTGTAACCCTTGTAGGATTGCAGTGGCACAATGTCAGCTCATATTTCATTTCACCGTTTCATTCCATTCTGTTGCATTCCATTCCATTCCATTCATTCCATTCTTTTCCATACCATTTGATTACTTTCTGGTCAATTCAGTTCCATTGCATTCCATTCCATTTCATTCCATTCCACTCAAAACTATTCTATTCTACTCCTTTCTTTCAACATGTTTTCAATCTGTCACCCTTGCTGGATTGCAGTAGCACAATGTCAGCTCATATTTTGTTACTTCCGTTTCATTCCATTCCATTCTTTTCCACTCCATTCCATTCCATTTCATTCCGTTCCGTTCCTTTCCGTTCCATTGCACTCCATTCCATTCCATTCCATTGCTTTCCATTCTTTTCCATTTCCTTACATTCCACACTATTCTATTCTACTGCTTTGTTTCAACAATTCTTAATATGTCACCCTGGCTGTATTGCAGTTGCACAATGTCAGCTCACATTTATTTTAACCATTCCATTCCGTACCATTCCATTCCATTCCATTCCATTCATTTCCATTCGGTTCCATTACACTCCATTCCTTGCCATTCTATTGCATTCCACACTATTCTCTTCTCTTCCTTTCTTTCAACAAGTTCTCAATCGGTCACCCTGTGTGCATTGCAGTGACACAATGTCAGCTCACAATTTATTTCACTGTTCATTCCATTCCATTCCATTCCATTCCATTCCATTCCATTCCATTCTATTCCATTCCATTCCATTCCATTCTCTTCCATTGCACTCCATTCCATTCCATTCCAGATTATTCGATTCTATTACTTTCTTTCAACAAGTTCTTTATCTGTCACCCTGGCTGGATT
Source organism: Nomascus leucogenys (assembly GCF_006542625.1). Taxonomy (NCBI): domain Eukaryota; kingdom Metazoa; phylum Chordata; class Mammalia; order Primates; family Hylobatidae; genus Nomascus; species Nomascus leucogenys. The sequence continues at coordinate 5,580 of NW_022096629.1, read as the reverse complement.
GCAGTGGCACAATAGCAGCTCACATTTTATTTAACCATTCCATTCCATTTCATTTCATTCCATTCCATTTGGTTCCATTCCATTCCATTCCACAGTATGCTACTCTATTACTTTCTTTCAACAAGATCTCAATCTGTCACCCTGGCTGGATTGCAGTGGAAGTATATCAGCTCACATTTTATTTCACGGTTCCATTCCATTCATTTCCATTCCATTCCATTCCATTCCATTCCATTCCATTCCATTTCATTCTATTCCATTCAATTCCGTTCAATTCTTTTCAATTCGATTTCATTCCATTCTCTTCTATTATATTCAATTGCACTCCATTCCATTCCATTCTTATTTCATCAACTTCTCAAACTGTCACCCTGTTTATATTGCAGTTCCACAATGTCAGCTTACTTTTTACTTCACAATTAAATTCCTTACCATTCCATTCCCTTCCTTTCCATGTCATTCCATTCCATTCCTTTCCATTCCACACTCTTTTATTCTATTCCTTTCTTTCAACAAGTTCTCAATATGTAACCCTTGTAGGATTGCAGTTGCACAATGTCAGCTCAAATTTCATTTCACAATTCCATTCCATTCCATTCCATTCCATTCCATTCCATTCAATTCCATTCCCTTCCATTCCATTCCATTCCACTCCATTCCACGTGATGGTCTCCATTCCATTCCATTCCATTCTATTCCATTCCTCGCCATTCCATTCCATTCCATTTCATTCTATAAAATTCCATTCCATTGCATTTTTTTCCACTAGAATCCACTCCACTCCAATCCATTCCATGGCATTCCATTCAAATCATATCCTCTCTTCCCCACTCCACTGCGTTCCATTCCTTCCCATTCGCACCCATTCCCGTCCAATCCACTCCATTCCGTTCTATTCCATTCCACTCCATTCCATGCCTTTCCATTCCATTCCATTCCAGTCGATTCTATTCCATTCCTGTCAATTCCATTCCATTCCAGTCGATTCCATTCCATTCCATTCCATTCTATTCCATTTCATTGCATTCTATTCGTTTCCACTGGAATCCATTCCACTCCTCTCTAATCCATTCCATTCCATTCCATTCCATTGCATTCAATTCAAATCCACTCTTCTCCACTCCACTCCTCTCCACTCCACTGCATTCCATTCCTTATCATTCGCCTCCATTCCAGTCCTCTGTGTTCCGTTGCATTCAATTCCACTCCGTTGCACTGCACTCCTCTCCCTTCCTTTCTTCTCCATTCCACTCCCAATGCACCCCACCGCACCTTTTTCCATTCCATTCCATTTAATTCCATTCATTCCATTCCTTTTGATTCCATTCCATTCCATTCTATTCCATTCCATTCCTGTCCATGCAACATCACTCCAATCCACTGCATTCCATTCCATTCCATTCCATTCCATTCCATTCCATTCCATTCCATTCCATTCCATTCCACCTTTATACAATCTACTTCCCTCCATTGCACTCCACACCACTTCACTCCACTCCATTCCATTCCTTCCCATTCCACTCCAATCCACCAATCTCCACTCCATTCCATTCATTTCCAATAAACTCCACTCCACTCAAGTCCATTCCATTCCTTATCATTCCATTCATTGTATTCCATTACATTCCAGTACGTTCCATTCCTTTACATTCTACTAGCATACCCTCCAATCTAATCCCCTGCATTTCATTCCATTCCATCCCCACCATTTCATTCCATTCCATTCCCCTCCATTCCACTCCACTCCTTTCCTTTCTTCTCGATTCCACTCCAATAAACTCCACTGCAATTTTTTCCATTCATTCCTTTGCCTTCCATTGCATTGCATTCCTTTCTATTCCATTTCATTCATTATTTTATACAATAATCCAATCCACTGCACTCCAACTCATTTTTTTCCATTGCATTCAATTCATTCCAGTCTTCTAAACTCCACTCCACTCCATAAAACTGCATTCCATTCCTTCCAATTTGCCTTCATTCAAATACACTCCAATCCATTCCATTCTATTCGATTCCATTCCATTGCATTCCACTCTATTCCACTCAACTCCACTCCCTTCCTTTCTTCTCCATTCCACTCCACTGCACTCCACTGCACTTTTTTCCATTCCATTCCATTCCATTCCATTCATTCCATTCCGTTTCATTCCATTCCATTCCGTTCCATTCCATTCCATTGCATTCCATTCCATTCCAATCCATTCTATTCCATTCCTTTCCATTCCCCTCAACACAACTGCACTCCAATCCATTGCATTCCATTCTATTCCATTCCCTTGCATTGCCTTCCAATCTTTTCAAATCCACTCTTCTCCGATCCACTCCTCTACACTCCAGTGCCTTCCGTTTCTTCCCATTCACCTCCATTCCTGTCCACTCCATTCCATTCAATTCCTTGCCATTCCATTCCATTCCATTCCATTCCATTCCATTCTATTCCATTCCATTCCGTTTCATTCTGGTCCTTTCCGTTCTGTTCTTATCCACTAGTATTCACTCCACTGCACACCAATGCATTCCATTCCATTTCATTCAATTCAAATCCACACTTCTCCACTCCAGTCCTCTCTACTCCACTGCATTCCGTTTGTTCCCATTCATCTCCATTCCTGTCCAGTCCATTCCACTCCATTCCATTCCACTCCATTACATTCCATTTCATTCCATTCCACTCCATTACATTCCATTTCATTCCATTCCACTCCATTACATTCCATTTCATTCCATTCCATTCCATTCCATTCATTTCTTTGTTTTCCACTAGAATCCACTCCACTCCATTCCAATCCATTCGATTTCATTGCATTCAATTCAAATCCACTCTTCTCCACTCCTCTCCTCTCCACTCCACTGCATTCGATTCCTTCCCATTTTTCTCCAATCCACTCCACTCCATTCCACTGCATTCCATTCCATTCCATTCATTGGCATTCCATTACTTTCCATTGAATTCCTTTCCAATCAATTCAAATCCACTCTTCTCCACTCCACTCCTCTGCACTCAATTGCATACCATTCTGCCCATTTGACTCCATTCCAGTTCACTCCATTCCATTCCGTTCTGTTCCGTTCCGTTCCGTTCCATTCCACTCCATTTAACTCCACTCCACTTGCTTCATTTCTTCTCCATTCCACTCCAGTATATTCCACTGCAATTTTTTCCATTCCATTCCATTCCGTTCTATTCCATTCCTCGCCATTCCATTTCATTCTATAAAATTCCATTCCATTGCATTTTTTCCACTAGAATCCACTCCACTCCAATCCATTCCATGCCATTCCATTCAAATCATATCCTCTCTTCCCCACCCACTGCGTTCCATTCCTTCCCATTCGCACCCATTCCCGTCCAATCCACTCCATTCCGTTCTATTCCATTTCATTCCATTCCATTCCTTTCCATTCCATTCCAGTCGATTCTATTCCATTCCGGTCAATTCCATTCCATTCTAGTCGATTCCATTCCATTCCATCCATTCCATTCCATTTCATTCCATTCTATTCGTTTCCACTGGAATCCATTCCACTCCTCTCTAATCCATTCCATTCCATTCCATTCCATTGCATTCAATTCAAATCCACTCTTCTCCACTCCACTCCTCTCCACTCCACTGCATTCCATTCCTTATCATTCGCCTCCATTCCAGTCCTCTGTGTTCCATTGCATTCAATTCCACTCCGTTGCACTGCACTCCTCTCCCTCCTTTCTTTCTCCATTCCACTCCCAATGCACCCCACGGCACTTTTTTCCATTCCATTCCATTCAATTCCATTCATTCCATTCCTTTTGATTCCATTCCATTCCATTCTATTCCATTCCATTCCTGTCCATGCAACATCACTCCAATCCACTGCATTCCATTCAATTCCATTCCATTCCATTCCATTCCACCTTTGTACAATCTACTTCCCTCCATTGCACTCCACACCACTTTCACTCCACTCCATTCCATTCCTTCCCATTCCACTCCAATCCACCAAACTCCACTCCATTCCATTCATTTCCAATACACTCCACTCCACTCAAGTCCATTCCATTCCTTATCTTCCATTTCATTGTATTCCATTACATTCCATTACGTTCCATTCCTTTACATTCTACTAGCATACCCTCCAATCTAATCCCCTGCATTTCATTCCATTCCATCCCATTCCATTGCATTCCATTCCATTCCCTCCATTCCACTCTCTCCTTTCCTTTCTTCTCGATTCCACTCCAATAAACTCCACTGCACTTTTTTCCATTCATTCCTTTGCCTTCCATTGCATTGCATTCCATTCTATTCCATTCCATTCATTATTTTATACAATAATCCAATCCACTGCACTCCAACTCATTTTTTTCCATTGCATTCAATTCATTCCAGTCTTCTAAACTCCACTCCACTCCATAAAACTGCATTCCATTCCTTCCAATTTGCCTTCATTCAAATACACTCCAATCCATTCCATTCTATTCGATTCCATTCCATTGCATTCCACTCTATTCCACTCAACTCCACTCCCTTCCTTTCTTCTCCATTCCACTCCACTGCACTCCACTGCACTTTTTTCCATTCCATTCCATTCCATTCATTCCATTCCGTTTCATTCCATTCCATTCCGTTCCATTCCATTCCATTGCATTCCATTCCATTCCAATCCATTCCATTCCATTCCATTCCATTCCATTCCATTCCATTCCATTCCGTTGCATTCCATTCCATTCCATTTTTTCCACTAGAATCCTCTCCACTCCACTCCTGTCTATTCCATTCAATTTCATTCAATTCAAATCCACACTTCTCCACTCCACACCTCTCCACTCCACTGCATTTCATTCGTTCCCATTCGTCCCCATTCCATTACATTACATACATTCCAATCCATTACACTGTTTTCCACTAGATTCCACTCCACTCCACTCCATTCCATTCCATTTTATTGCATTCAATTCAAATCTACTGTACTCCACTCCACTCCTCTCCGCTTGACTGCATTTGATTCCTTCCCATTCTTCTCCAATCCACTCCATTCCAATTAACTGCATTCCATTCCATTCCAATCCACTGCATTCCATTCCATTCCATTCCATTGCTTTCCTTTCAATTCCATTCAAATCAAATCAACTCTTCTCCACTCCACTCCTCTGCACTCAACAACTGCATACATTTCATTATCATTTGACACCATTCCAGTCCAATCCATACCATTCCATTTCATTCCATTCCAGTCCAATCCATTCCATTCCATTCCATTCCAATGCATTCCTGCCGATTCTTCAATTCGATTCGATTCCATTCCATTCCACTCCATTCCATTGGAATCCACTCCAATCCATTCCATTTTATTCCATTCCATTCAAATCCACTCTTCGCCACTTCACTCCTCTCCACTCCACTGCATTCCATTCTTTCCCATTAGCTTCCTTTCCAGTCCCCTATGCTCCTTTGCATTCCATTCCACTCCATTCCACTACACTCCTTTCCCTTTCTTTCCCCTCCATTCCTCTCCACTGCACTCCACTGCACTTTTTTCCCTTCCATTCCATTCCACTCATTCCATTCCGTTTGATTCCATTCCATTCCATTCCATTCC